>NC_083723.1:93125843-93328343 GCF_028564815.1 Eubalaena glacialis | reverse complement strand
CTACGTTATTGGGTTGGCTTCAATCTCATATATATTTTTAGGGAAACTGCAATTTTTATTTTCTATCATCACCCATTTTCCTTGTCATAAACTCTCTAAATTAACATGATGTGTACTCTATGGTAAAATGTACCAACATGTGCAATACATCTTAACTGAAATAACAACCAAAGAAAGAGAACAAGATTGGCTTTAAAAATACTATGATATTTTGACACAACATTTGATTAAAAAATCTATTTATATGTATCTGATGATTGATCCAAATCCTCTTCGGCATACCACATACCTCTCTATTTGTGATTTGTACTGTTCTGCTTTACAGGTTGCTCAAAAGTGGGTTTCCTTTTAATATCTGTAAACCTATCACAGAAAGATATTCTCTCTGGCTTCAGCCTCAAGGCGGTGATTTGTGCACTGATAGGTGTACTTTGTTTAGTGTCACCCGTGGTGTAGATTGGATAGATTTTGTAAAAGATAGCATTACTTTAAAAGAAACATACAATTTGACAAGCGATTGCATTTTACTTTCATTTTATTGCCATATTTTTCATCACACTCATTGTTTTCTAACTGTCGCTAAATTGTTCATTTTCTTAGTCTGTCACATCGGTAGAGCTATTTACTGTTTATAAAGCAATATGCACTTACAGGTTTGGGAGATGGTTTGGGCTCTGAGGGTCGCATGTGCAAGTGGGTCATCATTGCTTGAAGACGTTCGCGTTCTTTAGAAAGCTGTTAAGAAAAAGTGAGATCAGAAGCATTTTAGAAATGACTGATACAGCTATTTTATTGCAGTGATACATCTTATCATTGAGCTTGTCTCCGAGTAATGATTTCTGCATATAAAAGTCTGTGTCCGTAGGAACTTATCTGGGAGGAAATGCAACTTTAGCTATGGAGGGGGGGAACAACTTTTATAGTTTTCCTTATGTTAAAAGGTCAGAGAAAACAAATAACACTTCATCTTTTTGTCAATAAGAGAATTGAGGTCACAGTTGCCTCAACAGTAACAAGTTACTGAAACCATAAATTAGAAGGCCCATGGTGTCTCTTTAAAGTCCTGTGGACACTGTTAGCTATGGACTGGTGCCAGCAGCTGTGAAGGGGTGAAGGGTTCTCAAAGCGAAGTGCCTGCCAGGATTGTCTCCACACTTCATGCATTCCCACTGAGGTCCAGTTAGTGCCCCCTGCAATCTGCCATCATCAATCTAATTCAATAGAGTGACAGAGACCGGGCAGTGTGAAACGCTGAACTCTGCCACGGAGTAGGCATCCACACTTGCGCTGGGTCTCATTACAAGTGACGGACCTTACTTTTCCATCAGTCAGACACAGCAGAAAAAAAAAAAAGAGGCATAATTGGTCACACTGCAGACTGTCTCATCAGCCAAACTCTTAGTTTTAGTCTACCTTTCATAAATGGTAAACAGGTTTACAAAAAAGCTTTTTAAACGACAGCAGCGACAATGCTTTTTATGTGTTCTTGATTATTTTACAAGTCAAAATATTTTTAGGAGCTCCCTGGAAAAAAGCAATGACATTTATGCGTTTAGTGAATGATGAATTTAAAACAATTTAAGACGTAGTAAAGTATGAAGACAAATAAATTGTGTGTTTAATTAAATGAAACAAGGTATTGGTTTGATTGAGAAAAAATAATCTTAAGATGAAATGCTAGGGGACGCCTTAGAGGGTTAGAAAAAATGTAACAAGAATCATATTGAGGGTGATATAATTGCTTTATGATCAGTTTTATGAGTTCTATTTATTTTTGGCCAAATTCTGTTTCAATATTAACAGTAATGTTTTTTAACTTAAGTTAGCAGCATTTGATACAATACACATATTACCATCTGTGATATTGTAATTGATGTGCCATTACTCCAAGTCTTAAGGATTCTTGCAAGATCTTTAATTAAAAATACACTAGAGGTAGAAAAGGAAAAGATT
This sequence comes from Eubalaena glacialis, assembly GCF_028564815.1. NCBI lineage: Eukaryota > Metazoa > Chordata > Mammalia > Artiodactyla > Balaenidae > Eubalaena > Eubalaena glacialis. The sequence goes on along the minus strand of NC_083723.1, from coordinate 93,326,390 downwards.
TTATTTAGAGTATTAAATTACAGGCATGATACTGTAAAGGCTTTTTGCTATAATATAAAATCTCATGGAAAAAAACAAGATTAGCTCATGTAAAAACTGTCTCTGCAGTAAAATCATATCCAACTGGGGGGTTGGGTCTAACCTTTTGTAGGGAAACTTAGATTTGACTCCTTTGGGATAGCCAAATGTATATGATATAGTCTAAAGGTTATATTAAGTCTAAGTGGTAAGCACATTAAACTACAACAATCCACCCTGAGTTATCAATCATTGCTATCACTATAAACAATCTAAAATTCCTTGTATTTCTATGAGTCATTGTGTTAAAAGACACAGGATCTGCCCAGTACTCAATTTAACGACCAGAAGTCAGAGAAAGGAGTCCATTAAGGGAGGCTTTGACAAACCTGTATTTCTAACTGCTGCACCACCTGCATTTGCACTCGACACTGGGCAGTGCTTCTGTCGTCCAATGCATGTTCGTTGTTAAGGTGCCTAAACAAACACAAAACACAAAACAGAATGTTAAGCCACGGCTATCTCAGTGGCATATGCTCCACTTAAAACCACTGAAGTCGTATGTCCTCCACAGTGGGAAAAAAGAACACTTTGAAATGATACCAGAAAAGTTAAATATGCTGATGTGTTTAGTGCAAATTATTTACGCAACATAAAAAAGCCCTTCAAATAGTAGAAAATGTCATTGTCTCTAAGCTTATCAGTTATTACAAAAAATATTTTCCCCAAACCATTTGCAGAGTAATAGTAGAAATCACTAGATGAATTTCATATACTCATGCCATTTTTTTTTAAAAAGGACACCTTATAAATACATGAACGAAAAGTAACTCTGAAGAGAACAAAGACAATTCTCTATTCCATTTTTGTTAAAACAGTTTGTGGCTCCTATGATGTTATTTAGTGAGCGATGTCTTATTTCACCAGGATGTGGTACGAATTATGTAAAGATGGCAAATTATTGTCCCATGGAAACATCAAATACTCATGAAGAATGATCACTTGCTATTACTAATAATTAAAGTGCACTGAAGATTCTGACAATCAGAAGTGTAAGATTGACATTTCATGTCTAGTGTCCTATTTGGGAGACATCTATTCTAATCTTTCAAAAAAGTAGGGAAAGATAAGACATTCTCATTATCTTACTCTGATCTTTACTATGTATTAGTCTATTATTATTTCATAATGTTTAAAAAGATCTCTTTAATGAGTGGTATGCTGATACATCAAAAGTAATTTAGTAGAGCAGCATCTCCAATGAACATGAACATATTCAATAATATGTACTTTGTAATATATCATTTATTTGCTGCCTCCTAAAATTAAAAAAGTAATCTTCAATTAATTTAATATCCTTTGGTGTGTCTATTTCACCAATGGGCAAACTAAGGCAGCAATTTAAGAGATGTTCTCATCAATGTATCTAAGTGAAATATTAAACCAAATATTTACAAAATTAAATAAGAATTTATATATTTCTCCATCTGGGCTCAAGTACCATTTAGAACGGTATAATAGTCTACAAAGTTTAGTGCAGCCCTAATTTTACTAAAATTCAACAGAAATACTTTTGTACCCATTCAAATGATTTACTTAGTTTCTTGAAATTGATAATGAAGCAGAACAAATATATAGACAGACAAATATGTAACACATATAAAGAAGAAGTAATTTACAAACATGTAGGTTTATTTGTTAGTAGATCTAGTTTCAGCAAGTAGAAATCTTTGTGCGACTCTGCCCCATCCTTTGATAAATTAAATCAGTTTGTTTTAATACCTCCTCACTGATCATGACAACAAAACCTCCATGTATCTTAGCATAACTGTCATTCTTGGTTGAAGAGAGACTGTGGACTAAAATAGCAGGGTGTATCAGGTCAAGTTTAAGGTGTGTGGTTATAGCGCAGGAAAGGTACTTGTACTCCACCTGTCTGCTCTTAGACTGGCTCTGTTGGTTTGGTTAAGAAACTAACTGGAACGATACACACTACTATATATAAAATAGGTAATCAACAAGGACCTACTGTATAGCACAGGGAACTCTACTCAGTACTCTGTGATAACCTATATGGGAAGAGAATCTGAAAAAGAATGGATATAGGTGTAACTGAATCACTTTGCTGTACACCTGAAACTAACACGACATTGTAAATCACCTATACTCCCCTATAAAATAAAAATTTAAAAAATGATTTTCATAATAAAAAATTAGATAAAATAAACTGTAACAAGAACTAAAATTCACTCACGCTTTCTGAAAAGGAGGCACGGAATGTTAGAGTAAACCACAGGTTAGCTTATGACATTAAGTGTCACTTATTTCTAACTAACAGGACATTTACAAATTGTTTTTCAGGTCCTCCCCCCATTTTAATGAACAATGAGTCCATTTTCTATCAGTGTACTGCAATAGTAGTTGTATTCCTAAGGCTTGATCTCTTGAGGAACACACGTATGTTTGTTCCACGGTCAGTCTAAATGCATATTTTTAAAAATGCTTCAGCTCTACACAAAGATTAGGGTGTAAATGGAGTAAGATAAGCAGAATACACAGCTCTGCAAGAAAAAGATATATTCAGTTTAGCATGTTTATTTTTGCATGAAATTACTTTTTAAAAAGGTTTTTTGCACACTTGTTTACTTCTTAGGGATAATAATTATCCTATACTTAAAGAACTAAAAAAAGTACAAAATGTTTGCATTATATACTTGGGTCTTAGAGACCTATTCAATTTATCTCTGCATCTTTTATTAGAATAGAGACTGTAGACTACAATAATAGTCAATGAGGTTTTGTCTTGATTGAATTTTTCAGTGGAACACAAAAGAACCTTGCCATTAAAATAGTCCTTTATTCTCCTGTATGAAGGCGAAAGGTTTTTAAAGTGTTGTGATGTTCAGTAATGAGCCTCTATCTAAATTATCATTGGTGACAAACTCACAAAGCACTTTTCGAGGACACATAGTTATGAAATGCCAGAGCTGCCACTTTCTTTCCTGTAATTATAGGCTAGCTTGCAGCCCTTCAATGATCATTTATAGAACAGCCTCCAGTGGATTACTGAGAACTTGAAAAACACATACATACCTCTGCCACATCTCCCTTCTCCTTTCCTCGCTATTGTTTACCAGTGATATGTAAAATAATAGTGCCTATTCATTCCCCCTACTTAATTATGCCAATCAAAGTACAGAAATAGTGTCCGGATATAAATACAATGCAATAAGACTAAATAAACAGGCTGCGTATTAACAGTAAATTATGAATTTATGTATTTATGACTATTTTGTGCCCAAATTATTCTCTTTTATGTTTTTATAACTATCTCAGGTACTACATATTGCTGTTCAAAAATTCTCTATGATTTATAAATCAAGAATGAGATAATACTGAAAAATGAGAGGATTGGTAGATTTTCTCAGTCAGTGCCTAATTGCTGTTTCAAAATGCATATGCAAAGGGACATTTCATTAATCATTTAATCATGTCCCTTGCAGGAAGTTGGAACTAATGTTGCAAATACCCTTTTCATATGAATGCTCCATAATACTATCTTATGCATTTGATATATTGCCTATGTCATAAATTATAGCTGCTTCAAAAGGACCAAGTGGGGTTGTTATCCCTGAAGATGCTTGTTACAAAACCTTTATTAAGTTTCTTTTTTTACTTATTGCTAGTTCTATTTCACAGCTTCATACTAGCCAACAATAATACTCTTTCTGATGGCAAAGGTCTGTAAATTACCCATGCAATCACTAACACCATTTCACAGGCCTGTTCTACTTCTACTGGTCTGCTAACAAGGCGATTACACACAAATTACTGAATGCCTATGAAATATTTAAATGCATTCTACTCTACTATGCATTAATAAGAGCAAAGCAAGCTCTGGAATTCTGGTTAGCTCCAGTCCCTAATGTCCCCTAATGAGCCTCTTACCGAGACTGCAGTTCAAACAGAGAGGTGAAGAAAAAACGCAAAGGGTGCCTTCAGAAAGGCAGCACTGAACAAACATTGTGTGAGCCAATTCTAATTTATGGGTCACTTTATAGGTATATTGATTTTTGTTTTCAAAATGGAATAAATGATGTGGTCAACTGATGTTCTTTCAAAACTGCACTGAATCTACGTGCTAGGTAGGTAGTGTCCACTAGGAAAAGAAAGTGTAAATAGGCAGTCAAATTCTTTCTAAAAACAATTAAGCGAGCATTTCAGGAAGACAAAATGTAGGAAAGGATCTTTCCAATTTATTTAATGCACAGTTCTCTTTAATTAAGCTTTTAAGGTTATGAATGCATGTGGTAACTTCAATTATATACACCCCAGATTAGCAATTCTATTTTAACCTCTAGATTTTTTTTTCAAGTTCATTTAAAGTTATAGCATTTTATAAGCTAAAAAGGGATCAGATTTAAATCCAAGTATGTCAGAGACTGTTTTAACAAAATGTTTCCCTTGCATATCACTGGTGTTTGATTTATTTTGCATCAAGCTTTTTACGTTTAAACACTGACAGGAGTTTAAATACAAAATGTTAGCTGTCACTATTCATTTAGCTGATTATGTGAGATGCCTTAGTTTTGAGAGATGGGGGCACTGTCACCAAAAGAAACAACATTCTGACAAGTTCAAAGAATGCCTTCTTGAGGTCATAATTTTGTAGCCATGCTGCCTAGTCAAAGACAAAGAAATAGACAATACACACTAAGTAAGAGCATAATTTTTAGAGTAGTCAGCTGCAAGAAAAAGGATAACACATTTCCATTAAATATTCTGTTTCTACTACCTTTTCTATTGCTCTTTATACAATGTCAAACCTTAAAATTTTAGGCTTTATAATAAACCTAATTCATTTATGTTCATCAACTAATTGCTCCTTAATAGGCTGACATTTTATTGACACTAACCATTTTGCCATTCTTCAAAGAGTATGTCTATCTTTCTATCTCAGACCATGTTTTGTTTGCTGGCATCCGCACATGCAGGTTCAAGAACACTTGTCTGCCAACTTGAATGTTATGTTGTAAACCTTTTGGTTTAAGCTCTAAAAGTCAATCCATCTACATTCATGCTGACTTAGGGCCAATGGAATGATAATTAATTTTGCAGACAAACTACACTAAAATTTTGCTGGATATTATTACACTTTGACATTTATAAGACAGTAATGAAGAACTAGTATTAAATGCTTTTAGTGATCTAGTGAGATCTTCAATGAGTGGTCAGAAAAATGGTTAGCTTCTGTCGACACCTACTTTATAGTAATTCAAACATTTTCCTGAACACCTTTTAGTCTAGACTTTCTTCTTATATATGTATATATGGCTAAGAATATATATGTTATTCATAAGCAACTGTCCTCTGGTGGATTTTCATTTGGTGCTGGGCAAAAATAGAGGAATTCTGCCAGTTTATTTGGGGATATAATGTGAGAAATAGAATTTGGGACTCTATATTTTCTACTATCCTTTGCTATTAAACATATGTAGGGTAAATAGTAATAATGGATAGCTTCCTTTTATTTCAAACCAATGGATAAGCTGTCTGATACAAAGTACAGCTCAAGCTGTACAATGTATTCCTAGTGCATTTTAGAAATAAAAATGCCACAATAATATTTTCTCAAACACCTTTTATAGTAAACACTGGGTACAAAATTTCTGGAGTATGGATAAACAAAAAACCTGAGAGCTAAAAACCTTTCACAGCTTTTTGAATTGCCTGACATTTTCCCCCCCAAGACTCTCAATCCTCTCCATTATTACAAAAGAAAAGCAAAATCTTCTTTCCAAGAAAATCGGTATTAGTGGTGATGCCTTCTTCAATTCACTTTCCACAGAGACACTAAATCAACATTTTTTTTCTGAATAACTGCAATTAATTTAATAAAACATTATTTTATTTCTCTTCAAATTTCCCACACATTTTTAAGAAAAAGACAATACTAGTATGGAAATATGTCTAATATTTCATTTCAGTACAGTACACTGGCATTAGCTCTATTAACAGAATTTATCACAGATCTTTGACTTACAGAATCTAAGCATATCATAACAAAAATGGACTAAAAGAAAGGCCTTAAAATCTACTGTCATTTGCTCTGTCATCCCTATAAAGTTAATGGGTTGGAAAAGTGGTCAGTCTTTGGGAACAAAGTTGATATTTAATTGAAAGGAAATGCTTTTTTAATTGTAACTTCTTCAGTTTTTAAAAAATACTAACTTGAATATGAAAAAGACCCATGGAGGGTAAAATGAGAGTTCATATTTATAAGCTTGTTAGTAATAAAAATATGTATACAAATTTGAGATGAATAACAATGCTCCTTTCCATGTGCCATAAAGGAAATCATACTGAAACAAAGACATGTATTTTTTTCTTAAAGCTTTATTTTGAATTTTGTCAAAAACAACAACTTAGAGCAATAAAATGTTTGGTGACTGAGCTAGTTCTATGGCTTAAATTGCCATACTGAAGAAATAGCAGCAATAGTCCTCTAAATAACCTTAATGATAAGAAATAATATAACATATTAATAAGGACTAATATATTCAAATGAAGAAATATGAAATTAGTTCTTTAAAGAACTATATTCTTATACCCTGTCTTTATTTTAGCAAATGTTATTTTTCTTAGAGAGGAAAACTTTAGCAAAGTTACTTAACATTTTAAGAGCTCTCTTTGCTTAGAACGGTCAAATCAGTTTCCTATCCAACAAAATGGTAGCTCACAACTGTTCTGGATAATAGGAGTGCAAATTTTCATTCAAGGCCATGTAGCAAATCCATAATAATATAGGAAGCATTTTTTTCTTTTAATTGGTCAGAAATAAGAAAAGGTTAAAAAAATCCTTGTGGAAGTCTTACTGTAATTCAGTTATACAGTTATTATGATGCCAAGTACTTGTGCCTTGTTGTTAAGGTGCTTTTGCTCTATACTCTGTAGTCTACCATTTGTAAACACATCTTTTTGATGTTTCTGCCAACATCCTGGCAACAAAGCAGTGCAATTTCAAATGAGCTAATTAACTTAATTGTTGATGAAGCATGAAACGGTTCATTCACCCTGTTAGCTGCTCCATGACAACATAAGAGTCTCAGCCTGTGAAGTTACTCATCTCCATAAACCTATCTGTAGCTCTCTGTTTAGATCTCTTGTATACTGAAATTGTGCGTGGAAAATGTTTCATGAAAGATGCATATTCTCATTTGAAAAAGAACCTCTTATGAATTAAAAAAAATAAATTATCACTCTATGAAGAAATTAAGGATACATAAAGTTGATTTTAAGCTAGAGAAGCCATATAATCTATCATACAAACATAGGGCCATGTATGTTTCTTTATGATTCTCAGGGCAACAAGTAACAACATGGAGAAAATAACAACTATCTTAAAATTTTAGTTACTATTAACTTTCAGTTTTTTATTCTTGCTGTTAAATAAATACATTAAATATTATTTAAAGTAAGAAATATAAAGTCTGCAATAAAAAATAAACCTTTAAAATCTGTCTTTTGTTTAAATATACGTATGTGTGTGTGTATATATATATATATACATATATACATATATATATAATATGACTTCTCACATAATGTTACTGGAAATTTTTATTGAAACCTTGAAATTTAAGTGAATCCAACAAACACGTGTTCCAGTTATTAATGACACTGCTATAGTAGGGCTACTTCTTTTTTCATTCATTCAAAAACTTTTATTGGATGATTTGTAAAATGTTCTCATGAAAAGGTAAAGAGGAAGAGTTAACCATCTTAGCCTGACTTTGCTAATCTACTTGTTGGAACACACAGAAAACTTACAGTGTGCCTTATGATGGACCTTCACTTTCTTCCTTCAGCTTTCTTTCGTTTATTTACAACAATCTGCTTAAAACTCCCATACAATCCACTCCCTCCCCTAAAAAATGTAAAAAACCTACTTTAAAAACTGTCCAAAGTCTTCACAAATGCTTTCACAGCCTGGCCATTTGCAAACTCCATGGCCGTAGAGAGTGTGAGAGGCCCCAGTCTCCTCATGTGATGAGCTGCAGCAAAAGAACATGGCATCAGATTGATCTCAAAAAGCCATAATCGTTGCAGGCTGCTAGCGCCTGTCAGGTTACGATCAGTGACAAACAGGTCAAAACAGGTCAATTCAGCTCAGAGCAGTCAGAAAAATTTAATCGTTCTATTGAATAGTTCAACTGCCAAGGCTAGATGATGTTCCAATTAGAGGAGAAATAGAGCCAAAGATGACTGTTAATAAACGATGAAAAACTAAGAGGACTGTATAATATCATATGCTAATCCTGCCATATGACCTTAACGTAACATTTACCTCTAAATAAAAATATATATATTCATATGTGGTCAAGTGAAAAAAACCCTGTGTTTTTAAGAAAGTCATAGGAAAATCACCATAAGATTTTTGAAATGTTCTTTTTAGGGAAGATATGGACCTTTAGAATCATTTACATTGTTTAATATTTATGTGTGAACCATATATGTTTCTGCTAGTTACAGCTGATTTAAAAATTCTACTTTGGAACGGTATTCATTAGCTATCTCTTTCTACAATTATCCAAGACTTTTGATAAGTGAGTATTATATCAGATAGACGGATCCTAGAGACATCAACCAACTTCTGAACTATATAATCATCAAATTACTCTCAATTAAAACAACAGCGTGAAAGCATTCAAAGGCATACCATTTTATAATAATGAAAGCTAACAAGAAAAAAATTTTCATGATACTTCTAGGAAGACATAAAACATCACCAAACTATAGCATTATATCTTAAACTGTACTGTAATTATATGTACGTTTCTTTGAAAAAATATTTGCTTAGGGGAAAGGGTTTGTGGCAGCTAGGCAGGTATTCACATACATAACAGAACACTATTAATCCACTCCACTTAAATATGAATTTTACAGCTATATATCATATGAGACTAAGCCATTCTGTTAAGAAGTCCTACACTTATGCTTCATCTTTTAAAAAGATAGTTTTCATATTGAGCAATATTTTAGCTTCTATAGTTTATGTAAATTACATTAAAGGACCTGATTAGATAACGATATGCCTGCATAAATAGAACTAAATGGACAAAAAAGTACATGGGTGATCCTTTTACAATGGCAGTTTTTACACAACTAAAATAAAACAGTAAGTTGAAAAATTACCTAATATAATGTACTCAGTGTTGGTAACTGAAATCAAATAATTTTTCTTTATGAATATTGAGGCAAATTTATTCAGAAAGTTACCACCATAAGTTCATTTTTATTATATATTTATAATTCCATCATGCCACAACAATAAAAAAGGCAAACCAGATCTTCTATCTTCTGGTTTATGATACCTGTGTTTATATGTTTATGTATATCCATTCTCTGTTTTCTAAGCACATGTTTGTAACATATATAAGGGGGATATATATGCATCTTTAATTATTTGAAACTGGTTAAGTTTTAAAATGGTAAAAATGTTCTCATTTCAGCAATCAGGTTAATCACAACACCTTAGCCGTAAAATTATATTGACACAATAATTCTGCATGCACTTATTAACAAATAACTTTCTTCAGGAAATTCCCCACTCTATCCATTAAACTGCTGGTATCTGAATTGCTTTTTTTCTAATGAAAATAATATAAATACAAATAATCTAAAGGTTTCTCTCTATTTAATTAGTTGTTCTACACATTCTGCCCCTGTTAAGTACAAATCATTATTTTTAGTTTCACAAATGGTGAAAGTAAAGTTTGGTGATATGTAACAGAATGTATCTCCTGAGATTTACCTGTCTCGCCTTGCATTTAGAACTGAAGACTGTCCATTCACCATGGAGTGATGGGTTATTGGTGGTGACGCTTTGGAAGCGGTGGGGGAGGTAGTCGAGGAGGAATTGTTAGTAGTGAGGTCTAGCCCTCCATGCTTAATGCCGTTGTCTTCCATACTGTGAACTCCAGTCACTTCTTTCCATAACTGCTGAATCTCAGCAGGACTTAAGCCAGCTATAAAGTGAAAGAAAGCCCCACTAATATAACAAAGTAAATTTCATATAATGAGCTTAGTATTATCACTGGATTAAGGCCAACCACAAAAGTGATGTTACCAGAATTATTAATATATGATAATAAACCACTTTATACCATCAGCACTATCGTTTTCTCTTCAATAATCAGTTATTTGTTAAAGACTACCAATTCAAGAACAGTACTAGAAATAATAGTATTGGGGATAATATCAAGGATCAGTAGAAAAAACACAGCAAGTTCCATTTGAAAATTAAACTATTCAACTTTTAACTTTTTAACTATTTAACTTTATTCAAGCTTTTACTTATTGCTAGTATGAAGTTTTTATCAGTGAGGAACTGAAAGAACATTTGGAAATAATACATATCAAAAGAAATGAAAAAAGAAGTAAGGTGGGAAACACAAATGTCAGGGGAAAACAGCAAACACTCAAGTCAAAAGAAAAATAGATTTGACAATTATCTAGTTATTTTGATCTTTCTCAGAATGGCCAAGGAAATAACTGAATTTCATTTTGAGGTCCTGAATAAGCCAATATGCTAACTTACATGGATTAATTAAGCAGATAATATCTAAATTTCTCCTTCATTTTATGACAGAATAAATCAACTACTCATTTTAAACAAATTCCTGGCTCAGATTATGCAAATTTACCTGACTTATGATGAATGAAAATAGAAAAGCTACGTACAATACTTTAGCTTTTCACTGTAATTTTGAAATAAGGAATTGAGAGACTGTTATTTACAGTATTTGACTTACAAAACATTACTCATATATGCTAATTTCTGTGCCTTCATATATTCTTTATACACCTTATGCTCCTTAATCCTTACTACAGTCCAATGGAGTTGATACTTTTATTGTAACCAATTTATTTACGGATAAGGAAGCAAAGTGGGAGAGAGGTTCAAAAATATATCTAAGGTCACAAAGCTTATGTGTGATAAAGCGGTGATTTAAATCCAGGCAGTCTGACTTGAATGCCTTTGCTCCTATAATATTTTATTAAAAATATGAAAACTGCTGAATAAAGATATACAGGAGAAAATGTACTTGTAATTATAATTGCTATCATTTATTGAGCATCTACTATATTCTGGCGCTTTACATTCATAATCTAAATTAACCTCACCTGACCTTAGGAATCATTACATTTTATCGATGAGGGCATGGAGGCTCAGAAAGATTAACTCTGTTGCCCCAATCACCAAGCTCATAACCAGTGGACAGAATTCAAACCTGATGCCCTGTGGGTCCAAAATCTATGCTTTTTATTACTGTGTTCATCTACAATATCTGATACAAGGATGAAAATGCTAATCAAACTTCCCCTGCCCCTCCCCCCACATCAGATGCTCTAGTGATGCTGATCAATTGCGAGCTGCGTGAGAGTGAAGTGGCATGGAATAGGCAGGGGAGACTGGGGAAAGAGAACAGAGTATGATGGTGAGGAGGGCTCTCTCACCCTTACCCCTGCAAGTGGAAAAAATCATTGATCTAGACATAGTGGTAAGTAGCCCAGAGCAACAGAAGAATTCTCACTGTTCCAAACATAACTTCTGGTCAAGTTATTCGTCACAGTGGAAACCTTAAACTGCTATGCCTATCACAATTTCAAACAGACAGTTTTACTGAAAGCTATCATTCTGGTGATTCTGGCTCCTCAAGATTTTAAGACATGGCCTGAGACTAAAGACAAGACAGGGTAATTCAGATTCCCAAAGTTATTAAAAGCTGTTTTTTCTATAAAGAAGAGGATGGGTTAATAAAGAAAGGTATTTCTGTTACAAAGGAAATAATTTCTATATAAAGATCATTAACGATTGCTTTAATTCTAGCTTTAATGTGGGATACTGAAACTCTTCTGACCGTGACTTTTTGTTACCTGGCTGCATGTGTTAGGTGTCCTAACAGCAAAACGCCATGAGTAAATCCTTTTCTGTGAGAGCATCAACACATCCTCTGCATCAGAACTCTGTGCGGCCTCTCTGCTCCACCGTCAGCTCTTGCCCGGACCACTGCTATAGCTTCCTGACTGTCTTCCTGTTTTCACCTTGGCTTTGGCTAATTTACTTTTCATCTATCAGCCCAAAGTTATCTCTCTAAAGGTAAATGAGGCCATGGCACTTCCCCAAGAAACCCTCCAATGGCTTTCCAGCCTCCAATGGCTTTGAACTTAGAGACAAAAAAAAAAAAAGAAAAGAAAAAAAAAAAAAACTTACCGTGGCCCATGAGGCGCTGGCAGTTATTATTTGGCTTCTGCCTGTCTCTCTGACCTCATCCATCGCTGTCTCTCTCCGTTTCATTCTGCTACACTAGCCTTCTGATCTTTCTCGAATGCATCAAACATTTGCTCCCTTTCGAGCTTTCCTCTGGCGGCCCTCACAGCCTAGGCCCCTCTCGTTGCAAATCTTCTCAAGACTTCTTCCCTCCCTTCTCTAAGCTGGTTCAAGGGTCACCTCCTGTGAGAGGTCTCTGACCACACTTATCAACCACTGCCCCTCCCCACCTGCCTTTTATCGTGCCCTTCCACCTCACCCTACTTTATTTTTCTTTAGGGCATTTATCGGCCCCTAAACTATATTATTTATTTGTTTTACAGTCTCCCTCCACCATTTTCTAAGAGCAGGGATTTCTTATTTTACTGGTAGACCCCCCAGTGCCTAGAACAGTGCCTGGTATGTGCTCAAGAAAGAGTTGTTGATTTAATTGATTAAAACGGGTTCATACAGTTCTCGAAGACATATTGGTTTGTACACAGAAGTTCTGTGACTCTTAAAGGGCACACTATTTATAACCATTGCTCTCCTATAAGGCCAATGTCTAAAGAATTATAAATGGTACTAGTTGATTCTAACAGACTGAGTGGCTAATAATATTTTATATTTTGGCTAAAGACTCTCAGATGTCTTTTGAAACTATACCAGTTAAAGATGTTATTAATAATTTAGTTTTTGGATTTTATTAATAATTTAGTTAACCTAAATATCCATTTCCCTTCTAAAAGTAGAATTCCATTAAACTATTCATTTGCCTTGAAAATTAGTGGTATCACCATGATATCACAATGATAGGGTGACAAACAGTAGGCACATAAACATTTGATAAATAAAATAACCTGTTCATCATCCAAATAACGATCCTTAATTAAAAGAATATTTTAAAAATATTAAATATTTATATATTTTAAATATTTAATTTTAACTATTTTAAATAAGGGACAGAGAATAAATAACGTCAAAAGGAGATTCCTGTTAGCGAAACTAGCTCCCCAAAGCATCTACATATCAGAATCACTTGGGGATCTTTTAAAATTTCCAGTGCCGTGACCATAGCCCCAACAAATCAAATCACCATTTCTAGTAGCTTTTGAAGCTCCACAGATGATTCCAATGTACAGATAATTTGGGGGGAATTTTTTTTTAAGTAAACTATTACACTGCCCATGAGACAAAGTTTTCGCATCAACTTGCTTAGCTATTTTCTATGGATACAAAACTATTTATGAAAATGAAACAACTAGCCAATCCATTTTGCAGCATTTTGAAAGTTTGGGGAGTTTTTTATGTTTTGATGATAGGCAAGAAGTAATTTACTTTTTCAGGCAGTAATATAACAAATTCAGCATTTCCTAAACTGTGTTCTATGGAACAGTACTCTCTAAATGCTGTTAGTCTAAGAGATCTCAGAGGCCTGTTGTTTCCATCTCGGAGACCCCTGGTTCATGTTAGCAAGTAAAACAGTTCTGAGATATCTGTCTAGTAACAAAGAAAACTTGAGTCTCTTTCTTAAACTCAGTGTTTTGCAAATATGTTTGAAGGAAAAAAATTAACACAACAGATTCTTTTTACAATTACACTAATTTATTTCAGTTTTAAATACCAGGTATAGGCTTAAGATTCAAGTGATCTCCAACCCAGGCCCTTTCCCTGAATTGCAGGCTGCCTATTTGGCATCTCCACATAACCCTAACAAATTCTCAAATCTTACATGTCCAAAACTAAGCTCGTGTTTATACAGCTCCTCTGACCCTAACTCACTCCTCTAGCAGGTTTCTTTGTCCGTTTTTTTAAACAGATACTTATATAGTGCTTCTCATATGCCAGTTACTTTTCCAAAGGCTTCATACATAATAACTAATGTAATGCCCAAACCACTATTATTGTTTTTATTATTATTACTACCATCATTATTTTCATTTTAGAGATGAGGACACTGAAGCACAGGAAAGTTAAGTAACTTGCTCAAGAGCTAATACGTAGCCGAGCTCCCCTCACATTTTCAGGTCATTACTCACACAGCCCCTTCCCAGGACTCCTTCCCTGGCTACCCTGTCTACAAAAGTTCAACTCCTCCCATCTGCTGTGGTTGCTTAATTTTTTCCTATCCTTGCTTTTTAATTTTTCTCCTTAGCAGTTACCACTATATATTTTACTTGACTTATTTGTTGTCTGTCTTCTACAGTCTGTCTTGTTACATTTTTTACACTAAAATGTAAGTTTTATGATGGCAGAGTTTGCTGTCTGTTTTCGTCATGGCTTTATTCCCAGCGCCTATACGAGTGCCTGCAGTGAGTAAAAACTCAATGAATATTACTTAATAGAGCTGTTCAGGGACTTCCTTGGTGGCGCAGTGGTTAAGAATCCGCCTGCCAATGCAGGGGACATGGGTCTGAGCCCTGGTCCAGGAAGATCCCACATGCCGTGGAGCAACTAAGCCCGTGCGCCACAACTACTGAGCCTGTGCTCTAGAGCCCGTGAGCCACAACTACTGATCCCGCACGCCACAACTACTGAAGCCTGTGCACCTAGAGCCCATGCTCCACAACAAGTGAAGCCACCGCAATGAGAAGCCCGTGCACCGCAATGAAGAGTAGCCCCGGCTCGCCACAACTAGAGAAAAGCCCACACGCAGCAAGGAAATCCCAACACAGCCAAAAATAAATAAATAAATAAACAAACAAACAAATAAATAAAATAGCTGTTCAATGGACCAGAACACTAGTGTAGTGGCAAGCACAATCTGGGAATCAGTGGACTACAGTATCACAGAATATTAGTCAACTTAAAATCTTAAGTGAAGATTATTCATTTTTCCTTTAAAACATATTTCAAGGATATATACATACAATACCACTGCTGAAAAGTTTTATAATTTCATAATTTAAAAATTCCTTGCCCACAAAAAATTGAGAAACCCTATTCTACTTTTGTATGGTGACTTGGGCTTCATTCACTGCCAGGACTACAAATAAACATTAAAAGGTTTCTTTTTCCAGGAGTTGAGAGAATAAAAAGAAGAATTCCTAATCAAATTGCATATAATAGGACAGATAAAGCAATTAAATAATAATTCTTTATTTCTAGAGCTAGAGTTTGCAGAGTACTGGGTGCCAAGCACTGTGCTAAGAATTAATGAAAATTTTATCATTCATATCGAGATTATACATTCTTGGGGCATACAAGGTTTAAAAGTTTCACTTATTGGTAAAAATTACATGAGCATCTTTTTCACACTCAAAAATAAACGATTCTTTCCACGTCCTTTTATTTTTTACGTCCAGTAATTACTTTTTAATATTAAATAATTTTAATATAGTATGATATAAAGTCAGTCTACTGTGAATTTTTAATTAACTTATTTTCTAGGGTTATTTACAATTAAAAGTAATAAAAGTGAATTTTGGTAAAAGTATTTGTATTATTCATATATTTTATTGAATGATTTGATATTCAATACTTGAAATTATTGAAATATTATCATTAATTTTCACTTTTCATCTTAATTTTACATTTTAAAAAACTAGTATACATGCATGGCCAAAATAATTGAATCACAGAGAAGGGTATGCATTGCAAAATTAAATTTCCCTACCAGCCCTGACCTCTGGGTCCCCAGTATTCCTCTCCAGTGGCAACCATTATTCCAGTTTCTGAGCTACCTTCAGAAAGCCAAGTGTTCATTTATAATTTGCCAAACCTAACATCTTATTGATCTGTATTTGACTAGGGGTTTACTATAACCTGTAGGTAAAATGCCATTCTTTAAAATGTACTTTCAGTGACAGGTGGATGTACCTAATACACATTTCGTCCAAATGCTGAATTACAAGAAGTAAAAATAGCTATTTGGCTGAAACTGAGACCAAAGGCAAATATCTCCACCAAGGAAAGAATTTCTGGGATACAGGAATATATCTGATGTAAAAAAATTCCTGCTATGATTTTACTATTAAAATTTTTACAGGCTGCATTTTTACAGTCTGATATTCTATTACAAAAACAATGATTTCTTATTTTTCTTGATCATGACATTTTAATGTGGCAAAGTTGACGTTTTCCTTTTAAGTCTTCCTTCAACACATAAAGAATTGACAAATAGAACTTTTTTTTTAAGGCAGATGGCCTAAATGGCATTAAACCCATTTTAATATACATATGTTAGTATACTAAACAATTCTACAACAATTAGAATTATGATATAATTTAATCTCCCTCTTCCTGTCTCATTTAAATTTTCTCAACAACTAACTCAACATATTTTTAATATTTCCCTATGTATTTATTTATCCCTAAGTTAGTTTTTATGCATAACAGCATTCACAAGTAACTTTGCAAAGTTTTATTCCCACTATAATAAATGTACCTTCAAACTTTAGCTCATTGATGGAGTTTTCAGCATGTAAAACCCCAAAGGAGATTTTCCTAAATTACAAATAGAAGATTTACTGGTATTGGAAAGGGAATACTAAAATGGTAACAATAATTCTGCATGACGTACATTGTTCATAGTGCTTGGTGCTGTTACCCTGATTAGATATATGTTCTATGTAAGCCCATATCACAGATTAAGCAAAAAAATCAAGGAGGCCAGAGTGGTGTTGAAGTAGCCATTTGGCTATTTAGATTTCCATAAGCAAAGCATGAAGTCCAAGCCAAATAGCTGACTTTGGCTGAATACTGATGCCAAAGAAAAACTTCAGCACAGTCCTAACTCAGCATGAAGGACATTATATTTTATTTAAAAAGATATCATTTTCTTTACTGTTCAACAGATTCCAAGCTCATCTAGTTCTACAAGGTGTTAGTTTAAACCAGGACTGGCTGCTTATCTAGCATTCCCTGTTTGGTCTTTCAGATTGGTAATGAAAATGTTTGTTTTAGATAGCTTCTACAAATTCAAAAATATTTTAAAAGCTGGAATTAAACATATGTACACATATACAAATATATATGTGTGTGTGTATATATATATCCCTATAGTAATACTAAACCTATGAATATATTATGTATTGGGATACACTGACTTCTATCTTATGTCAAAAACATATCAAAGTTTAAAGTGCATGTCACAATAATTTCCTATTTTTTAACCTGTAGACAGTGGTACTGGGTCATGAAAATATGTCACTAATTAATTACTAGTTGATATTTAAAGTACACATTGTATCAAATAGCTTTATAATCAGTATTTTATTCAAGATTGATTTACAAATCCATCCTTTTTTGACTTCTTTATACCTACAGTCACTCTATATACATACTTAGAGATTGTAATTTAATTGCCTATTTCACATTAAAATCCAACATTATAGTAATGTTCATGATGGCTTGAAATGCTTAATATTTAAAATGCCTTACTTTAAAATGATAAAATACATTACATCATTTTGCAATATAGAGAAAAATGTCTGTAAATCTCCCTATCAAAATTATAATTTTGTTACATCTATCTGATTCTCATGTACATATTTTTATACAGTTGAAAGAAATTGTAACTTTAAAAGTAGTCTGGGCTTCCCTGGTGGCGCAGTGGTTGAGAATCTGCCTGCCAATGCAGGGGACACGGGTTCGAGCCCTGGTCTGGGAAGATCCCACATGCCGCGGAGCAACCGGGCCCGTGAGCCACAACTACTGAGCCTGCGCGTCTGGAGCCTGTGCTCCGCAACAAGAGAGGCCGCGACAGTGACAGGCCCGCGCACTGCGATGAAGAGTGGCCCCCACTCGCCGCAACTAGAGAAAGCCCTCGCACAGAAACGAAGACCCAACACAGCCAAAAATAAATAAATAAAAAAAAAAAAAAAAAAAAAAGTAGTCTGAGCAAGCTGTGTTAAATCATGGGGATAAATATTGCAAATATAGCATATTTTTAAAGATACAATGAGAACATCATCATTGCATGTTAATCCTACTTGGTTTTCATATTGCTATTATTTGTGGCTAATCAATCAGCCAACCAAAAACCTGAGGCAAAGTGAACTGAAAATTGATAAAAAAAAATATTAATTGTGCAAAATAACCAGTAACTGAGGCAGAAATGATTCACGGCTTACATTATCTAACAATTACTTCTTTACTTTCTCCCACTCTGAGATTCCAGAAGAGCACTATGAACTTATGTTCCTTTACTGTAGCTGATTTATGACACATTCTGCCTGTGTTTGGCTGATGGGACTCTCCACAATGGCACTTTTCACACATTCATCTAAACAGCTGGAAACACAATGATGACTTCCATCTTTTTTGTTTGGACCTAGAGATTATCATACTAAGTGAAGTAAGCCAGACAGAGAAAGACAAGTATCATATGATATCACTTATATGTGGAATCTAAAAATAAAAAATGATACAAATGAACTTTATACAAAACAGAAATAAACCCACAGACACAGAAAACAAATTTATTGTTACCAAAGGGGAAAAGTGGTGGGGAGGGATAAATTAGGAGTTTGGGATTAACATATACACACTACTATACATAAAATAGATAACCAGCAAGGACCTACTGTATAGCACAGCGAACTATACTCAATATTTTGTAATAACCTATAAGGGAAAAGAATCTAAAAAAGAATATATATATATATATCTGAATCACTTTGCTGTACACCTGAAACTAACACAACATTGTAAATCAACTACACTTCAATTAAAAATGTTTCTTAAAAAATACACTTTCTGCTCAAACCCAGATATGTTTTCAGATTTACTTCCTTTCCCTCAATGTTCTCCATTCTGTGAGTTTTATTTCTCATATATCTTACGGAGAATACAAATAGAAGAAAGTAAGTGGTGATCATTTTGTTGGGTAGAGAAATAGTGAATCACTATGTTGTACAGACCAGGAACTAACCCAGTGTTGTAGGTCAATCATTTCATGATGCATGTAAGTCAGATCATTATGTTGCATTATGCTGTATAAAGTTATACGGTGCTGTATGTAAATTATATCTCAATAAAACTGGAAGGAAAAAAACAAATAGAAGAAAAAAAAGAAGATAATTCTATCAAAAGAAAGCTCAGAAACTAGAGAAAGTTTTCATTTGAAAACTATTAGAATGGTTATATCATAATGAATTTTCTTGTTCACAAGATATTTGTATGCTTGTTTTGGAAGAATGCAGGTTAACAAATATATTTCAGATAAGCTACATCTTGTTTCTACGAACATCTATTTTAAACATTCTTGAAATGTTTGTTTGAATGGTTTTACTCAAACAAAATCATACTTCTCTATTGAGGAGAGAAAAAATCCCAGATCCCAAGTATAGACTTTATTTAAATTTTACTAAGAAAATCAATGACATAAATTTATTGCTTCTGTTTTAGTACAGTTTCTATGAAAGAAATCTATATTTACGTTGAACTAATTTATAAACGCCTTTATTTTTTTAACCTTATTTCTTTCTTTGTCCTCAAGTTGTATTTATTTTTCCAAAAAAACAATTATTTGTGAATAGAACATTCACTGCTGTGGTGACACTATGGTTTATTCCAATTCTCTTTGGAATGATACAGAAAAGTGGGTTTATTGCCTTGTTTTTCTTTCACTATTTAAACTTTATCTTTCTTGATTTCCTAGGAGTGATTCAGTCAGGTGAATTAGAGGATCTGAAGTCAAATGAAAGAGGAATTCTGGGAAAAATAAGCCATGGAGACAGTAATTTGATAAATAAAGAGAAAAACATTTACCACAATATTTATAATTTAATGTGCCCAAAATAATAATTATGTATATTTAAAAGACCCTTTTATTAGCCTAATTATAATTTTTGTATATTTAATTGTTCTTGATTTTCTTCCATGTATCCTATAGAGTCAGAAAAATGCACAGCAAGTACTACTGCAATGTGAGCCCCTCTGGAACAAATATAAGTGACTTGAATGAAAGTTCACATGGATTAAAGTTGTTCCAACAAAATCCAAATGGAAATTAGAATATGCTTTTAGAATGTTTATGGATACATGACTTTTACCTGTATTGAGAATTTTAGCACACAAAGAATCATTCTGTTTACCATTCTTTTTCATTTTTTTTTTACTTAGAACTCTTTCCATTTCCCAAAAGTTGAGTCAAATAATGAATATATACAATTGTATATTTGTATGGTATTGTATTATTGAATTATCAAAGTACATCCGAAGTTTCTTATCAGAAAAACAAGAATACAATTGCCAGCTTTTTAAAGCTGTAATTCACAATACAGTACATGTATACGCAATATCCTTTTAGAGAAAGGAGGATCAATATGGTCCCAGGATGCATGATGAGGTCCCCCAAAGCATAACTGGGACTATTCTCTGTAGAAATACATAAAGCCTTCCTTTTATATATAGCGTGAAGATTAGGAGCGTCTATCTTTTTCTTATCAGTTGTCCACCAAAACTCCTATCAGCTCACTTATGTTAAATGGAGTGTTGTTAGCCTTCCCACTAATCCAATTCCCTGCAGATCTTCAGTGTGTATTCAATAGCTTGAATTCAATAGCTTGAATTGTGTTGCCCTTATACATTTTCTTTCATAAGACTAATAAATACACATTTAATATCTAACAAAGCACTTGAAAGCAGTTCACTGCATACTTAAAAAGCAGCGTGGAGTAAAACTTCTGAGTCTCAAGGAAAAGGGGCATGCAACCATGTTAACAGTCATTTTTTTAAATTTTTATTTTATATTGGGGTATAGTTGAATTACAATGTGTGTTAGTTTCAGGTGTACAGCAAAGTGATTCAGTTATACATATACACGTATCTATTCTTTTTCAAATTCTTTTCCCATACAGGTTATTACAGAATACTGAGTAGAGTTCCCTGTGCTATATAGCAGGTCCTTGTTGGTTATCTATTCTATACATAGTAGAATGTATATGTTAATCCCAAACTCCAAACTTCTACTAACTTTGGGTTTTGTTTGTTCTTCTTAGTCTAGTTGCTTTAGTTGTAAGGTTAGGTTGTTTATTTGAGATGTTTCTTGCTTCCTGAGGTAGGACTGTATTGCTATAAATTTCCCTCTTAGAACTGCTTTTGCTGTGTCCCAAAGGTTTTGGATCGTCGTGTTTTCATTTTCATAACAATCATGCTTTAATAATAAACATAAAGGTTATAAAAACGAAAGTTCTCAAGGTGTAAGGTAGACAGGCCACACAGTGGCAGCAAGTGCCAGCTGCGAAATGGAGCGTGCGCCGCGGTTCGTATGTACCTTGAGGCAGCGACTGGACAGGAAGGGCCGCCTGGCCAGGTGGGATGGAGATGAGTCCCTGACGCTGAAGGCTGAGCAGATGCTGCTGCTGCTGGAGTTGCTGCATCTGGAGGAGCTGCTGCTGGAAGACAAGCTGCTGGGCCGCCAACTGCTGCTGCTGCTGCTGCTGCTGGTGTCAGAAAACCCAACCCAGTGAGCGAACTGACGGCTGAGACCAGGGTCTGCACAGACAGCCCTCCTACAGAGAGACGTACGCTTCTTTCATCGCCCCGGTACGTTTGCAAACGGTCATCCCATTGTCAAAGCTCAAGGGCAGAATGTGAGCAAGCTTTAGATTTTCAGTTGCTTTTCTTTCAAATATTAACACAGCAACAGAGAACCAAGGAACTTGCATTGAAAGGGGATGGAACAAGGGCTAGAGAAAGCGTGTCACAAAAGTTCAGACTTTTTAAAAATAGGCTTATTGCAGATGATAATAAATTTACTCAGACTCAAAGAATGACACTTTACGGAAACAGTCAACTTCGACAACACTTTTTTTTCCAACTGAATAAGTTTGATCTGCAGAAGTCCATGACCGTGGTCTCTAGCGATCTATTAGTAAACTGGGATGTAGCCTTCATAGGACAGGCCTGTTAGCTCTCTCTCTTCCCCTTCTCTCTTATTGGAATATATGAAAGGTAGAATTATGTTCAAGGCCAAAAAAAGTTGGCCCCTTACTGGAAGGAAAAGTATAAGTTCCCATTTTGTGAGGCATTACAAGACAAAGCAGACTTCTTTTGGACTCGGGAGGGTATGAGAAGGCAGTCACACTTCAGAGAAAGACAAGCTGCTGTGGAAGACCTTTCCTTTTTAGTTTGGGGAAAAGAGAAACTTCTGATGCGCTCACTGGAAAACAGACTGCATAACGGAGCAAGTCATGTGGATTGCCCAAAGCCTCCGGAGAAATAAGGCAGCAATTTCTATTCTGTAGTTGATGGTTGTCTGAAATTCTATTCACAAATCCAAACAGAAACAAAGCCTCAGGGGGTCAAAACTGTTTCCTGTACGTTTGCATAATGGGCAGCTTGAAGACAACGGCTCTGTTACCTGCTGATCAATTTAACTACTTCAACGTGTTTTGTTTGTATTATGTTTATATTTGATGCAGTTTGCTGACAAGCGCAAGCTAGGCCTGAGAAGCCAGCTTGTCAGTTTGATTTATGAGCATATCAAACTGGAACTTTCTACTCGCCACTCCAAACCTACAGTAGCAGTTCATTAATCAGGGGCCTGTGACTTTGAAATCTGCGCTCAACCACTTTCTCCCTGGCTTCCCCTCCCCCCCAACTCCCAACCACAGGCTCAATTTGCATGCATGTTCTCTGAGCTGCACCACTGAGAAAGATAAGGTTCCCTCACCAACTTAGATTCTCGGTGAATACAAGATAATCAGTACTTTGTGCACCACACAGCTTGCTCTTGGTACACTGTGATTCATTAGTGAACAGCAGACGACAGCAGCACTGGATTGTGACTCTCAAGTCCCACGCTGCAAAGAAGGAGAGCAGGAGAGCTCTCCTGTTACTGTCATGAAGCTCAGTACCAATGCATAATAATGCATCTTGGACAGCAAGAGCCTGGTGATAGGAGCGTCTAACGCTGCCCTGGCCTCCGAGTGCCCTTCCCAGGCTCGCCCTCCTCCGCGTGGGTGAGCCGGCCAGATCCTACCTCTTTCGCTTGCTTTCCAGGATGCTGTGGCTGCTGCTGCTGCTGTTGCTGCTGCTGTTGCTGCTGCTGCTGTTGCTGCTGCTGTTGCTGCTGCTGTTGCTGCTGCTGCTGCTGCTGCTGCTGTTGCTGCTGCTGCAAAAGCTGAAGATGTAACTGCTCTTGCTGTTTCTTGTAAAACTCTTGCAGTTGTTGCTGAATAAACCATTTTGACTTTAATAAATAAAGGCAAAAGTTGCATGTATTATAAACCCCCTAAACTCTTCTAGACTGGCACAGGGTAGAGTCTCCATTAAGATTCGTCTCACAAGAACAACGACAAATACGCATTGGATTCCAGGAGACAGATCTACACGTACATTGTTTTTTCCAAGGCAGCTCTGAAACTTTCCAATCCAGAATCCAAAGTATCCTAAACGAAAGGGTATAGAAGATCTGTATTCTAAATGGCTAGAGCCAAATGAATACCCTCGATGATTATATCTGCAGCGTTAATAGCACATAAAAATAGGTTCTACTCTACCATTTATAAGAACCAACTATAGAGTTACATACAATTAGAGTGACCAGTTCTTACTGGGAAAAAATTGTAATCCATCGGATGGACAGGAGAACGTCAGACTTAGAAATATAAGTAACTGGCCTGCGGTCATCATCACAGAACATAGCAAGTCGTTAAATCTATAAGAATTTAGGTAAAGCACATTATTTTCTCTATGAGAAGTAAGTCTATAACATAAAGTCCACTTTATATAAACTCAAAGCTCTAATAATGTACATATTAGGAACATTAGTTTTGCTATTTAAAAAGGATTAACCTCATGAATTGGTGGCTCAGCTGTTCAACTTTGTTCTAGTTAGTAGCTACTTCTATTCCTAAAATCTGAATTTATTGTGGAAAGGAAAGTTTGGGACATTACTTTCCCTACTGTAACAAAATAGCCAGTTCCAATTTCATACTTATGTGAACTAAAAGGAGGGTTGAAGGGTTAGAAATTTCAAAAGCAACAATTATCTGTAAGTCTCTTTGCACTTTTGTTGGCAAGTCTATAAATCCAAAGCACCTAAGTATTTGAATATTTAAATATTGCTTTATCTCATGTTGAAATGGTACCCATTTCTGCTCTTACTCTAGACGTTAATGAATTTAAAAAGACTAAGGGATCTAAATTTTACTACTCAGTTCTACAATTAACATGCTACATTTATGTTCTAGCATGCTGACAGGTTGTCCTTTCCAGTGGAGAAGGAATTGTCATATATGCCCATGGCACTGTCAACACGGGTGCTAGCACTCCGAAGCAGGTAATCCACATTACCTGCTGCAGCATGACTGCCTGCTGCTGCTGGAGGAGGGCTTGGAGCTGCTGAGGAGACAGGACTTGCTGCTGAAGGATCTGCTGCATTTGCTGAGGGGTGATCACCTGGGGAGTCATCATGGCCACCGACACAGGCACCTTGACAGAGACAGAAGGAGAAAGAGTGGACGTTACTAAACGTCTGTTAACCTACTTCATAGCTATATGGCATCCCCATTTAGTAGTGATGACCAATCATTTTTATAGAATAATTGTTATATTATTTAACTATTTAATAATGATATTTTAGGTACCACAGCATTTAGACACTGGCTTTCCAGAGGCATCAGATGTCATCAGATTCCACCTTTACGTTCCACACCTCTTACATATTATGCTAAGATGTGTTGCTCTGACTAGCATAATTAGAAATAAACAATAACATGTCAGTTTTCTCAACACTTCATAATTGATAATCTCATCAATGTCACAGTGCTACAAATGAAAGCCTTTTGAAATGATTTACAGGTATGATTAAGATAGATATGATAAAGACTAAACGACTGGAAAAATACACATTTAAATATCTGTTATCAAAGCTAGTAAAAAGAATGTATGTGCAGCGTACTTATTCATAAAATATAACCTGTCTTCAAAATTTAATATATATATACATAAAATATACACAGTACTAGAAAAATACACACAGTAATACATATTACTACATGAGTACTTGCAGTAACTCATATAGGATATTTATTTATTTACTTACATATCCCCAGAAAATAGCTACATAGATAGGTCCTCTCCAAGAAGGGATCATAAGCCTCGTATTCTAGCTTCTCCTTTAAACGTTTTCTTATTTCAAGCTAACTAAACTTATACCGGGAAGTCTAGAAATCTAAAGATTACTCAAAGGTTATTCATTAAACTGAAAAATAAAGTATTTTGCTCAAAATGTCCTTTCTACCATTTCCTTCTCCTTCAAAGTTGTAAAAATTAGAGTC
Source organism: Eubalaena glacialis (assembly GCF_028564815.1). NCBI lineage: Eukaryota > Metazoa > Chordata > Mammalia > Artiodactyla > Balaenidae > Eubalaena > Eubalaena glacialis. Next base: position 93,300,827 of record NC_083723.1, on the reverse strand, counting down.
AAAAAGAAAAGGAAATAAGGAGGGAGAGAAAGAAGCAGAAGAGAAAGATGAAGCAAGGAAAATACAAAGTAAGGAAAAACCAGGGGGAAAGTCTGAGAGGAAGAGAGAAAGGCTGTGGAGAGACAGGAAAAGGTTGGCAAGAGAGGCGAACAGGAAGTCCTCCTGCACAGAAGCCTGACGCATCTATCTGCTCGTTTGGGCGGCAGTCACACTCTTTGAAGGCACTGCTTGTACTAACCAGCAACTAATCAGGCAACTTGTCAACTTGCCAAGTTTGCAACCTTTGAAAAAGCAATCATTTTCTTTCCTAGAAAAAACAATTCACATTTACTGTAAATAAAAGCAAGTATTTATATAAACACCACTTTTGAACAAATTCTTGGGACAACATGTGTCTTTGAAAACAGAAAAAGATTAACAGACATGGTTCACAATTTATCCTCAGAGTCATTTTTAACACAGTTCAAACTTTTCGAGTCTGGCACTTTATATCATAAACAAAGGAGAAACTAATAATGAAAACAAAGTTAGGGGCTTCCCTGGTGGCACAGTGGTTAAGAATCCGCCTGCCAATGCAGGGGACACGGGTTCGAGCCCTAATCCGGGAAGATCCCACATGCCACGGAGCAACTAAACCCGTGTGCCACAACTACTGAGCCTGTGCTCTAGAGCCTGGGAGCCACAACTAATGAGCCCGCGTGCCACAACTACTGAAGCCCACGCACCTAGAGCCTGTGCTCTGCAGCAAGGGAAGCCACCACGATGAGAAGCCCGCACACCCCAATGAAGAGCAGCTCCCGCTTGCCGCAGCTAGAGAAAGCCTGCGTGCAGCAACGAAGACCCAATGCAGCCAAAAAAAAAAAAAAGTTAGAAGAAAAGAATAAAGGAAGTTCAGGATGGATTAATTCCTCTCCCTCAAAAAAAACCACTTCATATTTCATACTAAAGAAAGAGTATTTTCTATCCCTTGCTATCTTGAAATATGGATTAATTAGATGTAATTTTGTAACATGAGGGGAAAGAATCACAGAATAACAGAAAGGAATTAAAAAGTGCTTTTCAAAAATATTTCTGGATTTTTTTAGAACACACTTTCATACCTATAGATTACTGTACTTGAAAGTATCATAATAAAAGGCATTCTGAAATGTATGCTGTAAAATTAATTGATCCAATGGGTTGCCCATGTATTTAGTTGTTTAAATATTTAATGGTCAGTTTACTTAATTGTTCTTTGATAAACAAAAAGAATGGCTAGAATAAGCAGTTTGTAAAAAAATTATCTATCTACTAAAATGCCTTTCCTTCCAGGAATAATTTACCTCATATTGTCGCCAAATAACAAGGAATGAAACTGAAATGAAGGAACAGAGAAAGAAAAACAGGTTAAACTTTAAAAAGGTTGCCAATCTAGATAAATAGATAGATAAGTGGGTAGCTAGATTATGTATATGTAGATAGCTATACACATGCACATAGATAGATACCTTCTATAAAGTCTATCATGTGATGAGAAACTTGTCACACCTCTCTCATCTAACAACCCCTTACCAATTTTTAGCACATGGAGTATTTTCACTTAATTAACTCTATCTACAAGTAAAAGTACTTTATGTGTAACTGATAACAAAGGCACTTTATAAGAAAAGTTATATGAATGGAGGTATGCAATTATTATTGTAAACTGCAAGTTTACAATCAGAATTCATCTTATACAAATTATATTACCCTATAGCTTGCTGCTAGTATGACTGATCTGATGTACAAGCAAGTTTAAGCAAGTTTTCTACCTTTGCATTCTTTAGAGTTCATTAGCCCTTTCACCATGGTTAAATTAATTATGTTTTATTCTTGAAATGGTTTGTGAGTGTCTTCCTTACATTTAAAAGTTTATGACATAAAAATAACCATCATGTCATTGTCATCCTAAAATCATATGTATCACACTTATGTGATATTCTGCATATTTTAAGCAGATTCTGGCCTACCCTCTAGGAAACTGCCATCTAACACAAACTATATACAGACATAAGGATATGTAGAAAAAGAAATCAACTAATTGAACACTCTACTTCCATAAGATATGTACAAAACACAAACTGAAATTAATTATATATATAGGAAAGCACAGGTACACTTCTGAGGGATTTCTAACATTACAAATAAGCCAATACTATCAATCACCTATAAACCTACGTACATGAGCTCATCCAAAATGAAACATTTGAGGCTACTAAAAATTTAAAATATTTTATTAAATAGAAAATTAGTTTTTCCTACAACAAATGTCAATTACATGTTATATGCAGACTGCTCCACTGGCCTTGTTTAGAACATGCAGAACTTCTCCATTTTTAAGTGAATCATTTTAAGTGACACATTTCCTTTATTCCTCCTTTATCACTTTTGTTACTGTCCCATTACCTTTCTTTGCTACTGCAAGCTGCTTTAGGAATTCATTGACAAAGATGAATAGAGATTAACTGAGTACATAAATTATTTTTGAAGATTATACTACTTTATCAATATTTAAACAGGCAAAACCAGCATCAGATTTGAAAGTCTATGGATAACTTTCTAAAATATATATACCTTCACAAGTTAGGTGTTAAGCTTAAGGAAATATTTTCCACTAAATATATACTTTTATTCATGCAAATATTCTAATGAGGGACCACAATTTAGATGTGTGATAGAGGAGGGGAGGGAGAACTTATCTTAGATGTTTTCTGGTGAGAAGGCAAATAAACATCTTGTTGGGTCTAAGAAAACATAATATGTTATGCAGCTACCAAATGAAATCAAAAGGAATGTCTGGTTTAAAATGGGTGTCCCAGTGAAAACTGCAGTCTATCAATTAAACTCTTCAAGAGTGAAGAAAAGAAAAAAAAAAAAAGAGTGAAGAAAAGAAACGCAGTAAACTTTGGTTGGGAGATTTTTCTTTTTTTCTCTCTTGATATTTACTATCCTGACAGAACTAAAATTCCCCATAGTGATGCACCAAATAAGGCTTTCATTTACCCTTATTTATTTTCTCATTAGCTGAATTAAGCACCAACTTGATATGTAGCTCTGTGCACCAAGAAATATTGGGTAAACAGACATAAAGACAGGGTTATGTATTCTGAGATGAGAGAGGAAAAATTATGAAGCTTGAAATGACTCAAAATGGTAAAAGCCAAAAGCATTTAGATATTATCCTAAAACAGGTTGCTGATGACTTCAGATTTTTTAAGAAATAAATTATGCATTTACATTAAACTTCTAAGTGTACCTCGTTGAAAGGGTCAAACAGTTATTAAGAGACAATGCAAAGACCATGCCTCCCTTCAAATGAATCTCAAGAGTTAGTGTAAGACTTATGAAAATGGATCAACCTTTTAATTTGCTATAATAAGCAAATCGTCTTTTTAAAATCTAGTTCAGCTGGAGCATTTCTGAATGTGTTGGGTTTGCATATTAAGCATGTCACTTAATTAAACATCCCAGTTATGTGTGGGTGATCAGAAAGGTGCCTAGCATAATGTTAGTCCAATTCTTACTTCACTAAATGTGAATTGGAAAAAACAGCCACAACCTGTGGATGAGATTTACAGTGGAAAACACCATTTCCTTGTTAACATGGTCTGCCAAATACTGGTTCATACATCCCTTTATTTTTCACTTAAAATTTGAAGATAAAAAGAAGTCCCGATCTCCAGGCCCTGGTACTTAAAAAAAATTTTTAAAAAAAGCTCTATTAGGATTAACTACTTGTATAAAAATGCAAAATTGGTTTTCATATTATAGTATCTGCTCCTATTATAACAGACTATTGATAGGAAATATGTGATTGTACATTCTTTGATAAATTTTTTTCTGTTCACTTCTTCCATCTCTATACTACCTATATCTATAGTTTATTTTAACATAAGAAACTATTGTATTGCATTGCCAGCCTTGGTCCAAATTCAAGCCCTGGTTACACGTATAATGTCTATCATAATAATAGCCTTTCAAAAGCTTCCTGGTTTTATGGTATCAAAAAGAACTGACAATGAATTGAGTGGTATTTGTAAGCTTTTCATCAAGTACTGAACAGGAGTATTTAAAGAGATCTGGGATGGACAGTGCATACTGCTATTTAATGCAATCTTTTAGCAGCAGAGAAATAGTGTGACAGGAACAACAGAAAGCACGGCACAGTGCAATCAGACACTGAGATGCCTTTTCATCATGATTCATCACCCCTTAGTTTCTACTATACTTTAAGACATTAGTTTTAATTTAACATCCATCTAATCACTTTGATAAAGCAGAGTGTTTTCTGTTTTGGAAAGTAGAGTTTGTCTAACTTTACCCTTCTCTTAGTTACACACAAATATTTCAGAAGAGAGTCGAGTCTTTTCTTTGTACTACTGGTGAAAATGAGGCTGTTCATATAGGCATGTTGTTACAGAGATTATGGAGAGGTGATATATAATATGCTACACCATATGTTTAAAGACCAAAAATGCAACTTCTAATCTCACTCTGGCTAATCAAGCTGCTCAGATTATTTTACATACATCTTTGGTTTAGGCCTTGACATGCCCTTGTTTTTCTTTCTTCTGAAAGCTAAAGTTCCTCTCTTTGATTAGCTGAAACATTTGCATGGTCACTACACATTTTTCATTTTATAAATCATTATGCATTAGCAGTCTTGATCGCCTAGCTTGACTAATCCTGACGAACTGAAATCACAGCTGAAGGTCAAACTCCATCCCACTGCACATTCATATTCAAACAAATCTGCACCATTGTTCATTAGGCTCCTAAAATCATTGGAAAGAAGTTACTGAATATCTTACACTTATTCCTTATTCTTTCCAAACTTAACCCACAGAACGCTAATGCTTAACAGATGATAAGAGCAGAATACCAACAAAATCAATAACACTTTGCAACTGGAGTGCCTGGTTTTATTTTAAGTTTTAAAAACTAGAATGTAATCAATAATTACACACAATTAGAATACTTGAGTACTCAACCAATTTGAGAGGGGGCTGCACTGTAGAAAGATATATGCATGTATGAAAATGCTGTCTTCTTTTATGTTTAGTAACTTAAAATGTGGATCTATCTAGCAGGCTAGAGCCATTCCCTGGAATTAAGATCTTGCTCAAAATCACTGGGAGACTAGTTTTCTGGGACTGTGCTAACAGTTCATCCTGTTTATTTGTCTACATTCATAAATATTTCCTTTTAAATTTAAAAAATGAATTTTAAGACACCAGATACAAAAACAAAACAATTGTGATTTTGATGGAGCTCACCAAATTAGCCCAAATAATATTAGTTTCAACAAAAAGCAAGCTGTCTTAATAAAAGACAACTCTCTAAGAAAGCAAAAATAAATATGAGAAGGAAGATCCTTTCATGCTTTCATAGGCGCTCTCATAGATTGATGGATGATAATCATCTTAATTTCACTGCTCTCCAAAACAAAGAGCCAGAAAAGGCAGCAAAAGACACTAGCCCATTCATTCCAGGACCTGCACAATGCTAATTCCAACATTTAGCTGCATGGCTTTCTGCTTGATGTATCAGAGCTCAAAAGATGAAAGCAGAGAAGTAATTGCTCTCCTGGTTCTTATTCTTCGCTGACAACCCATAAATTTAATTTTACACACACATTCATTTACATTTTCAAGTATATGACATGATAATTGCCAGAATATAACACCTCCATTCCTGTAGATACAGCAACTCGCTGATTGACAAGTGTGGTGAATAGAAAGGAATGGTAGTTGAATTGCAGAATTTTTTTTTTCTTCTGAAAATTACACTTAGAAGGGCTAACGGTAATAAGCATTTATGAAAGTCTCACCATAAACATCTGCACATAAAATGAACAGTAGAACCTCAGTTATTACAGTCTCTCAGCTTTTTGTGCTTTACACTGAACTCTACTACTGAAATAGTAAAATTACCAACAGTGCATCTACTGAAGCACAAATGTATGAAACAGTCTATCCCCAACATTACTAGAGCCGTTGGTTGTGACTCTTTTCAGTCAGTTACGCCACTGCAAGGCAATGAAATATTTAGCCTGTTTGAAGGTATTTAATTATATTTTGAGAAACCGTAAATATTGCAATCATTTTCAATAAAGTGGACATTCTTTCTGGGTCTCACAAAGGGGACATATTTTTCTATAGGGAGAAGTAGTTACTGATGATTTTTAAGTGTTTCTTGACAAAGACTCACACTCTTCAAAAACCTCCTGCAGCTGGGTACACTGATTTGGCTTTCTAGCTCACCATGGAGAAGGCAACAAACTGACTTGCTTTTCTTTGGCTCCAAAGTTCAAGAATGGAACAAAGCTCTCTAAATTGGATCCTGATTAGAAAACATCAGCAACTTCTCAGAAGAATTTCAGATCATTAAGATGCTCTCACTGCACTTGGAGTTGCTGATGAGGCTGTCTAACTGATAGAGGCCAACTTCAATGGAAGAAGGCAGGAAGAAAAGGGAAAACTGAGGTAGATTTACTGAGAGTATTGCCCCGATGACTTAGCAATTACTTTTTGTGAATGCCCTGACTAATCTGTACAGGTCAAAGATTAGTTCATGTTGCCAGGCTGTGGGTAGCTTAACATTCACAGTATATTAGAATAAACAATGGTAACATACGTGTCTTGGTGAAAAAACCAAGTATTCCGAACTACACTTTTTGCCTTATATGCAAGGCAAAACGTCTACCCCCACTATTAGAAAAATACTGTTAAGTTACCTTTCCCATAAAGAGTCTTTAGAGATGTCCAAAAGATATTGCTAATCAAATTTTTAAAATAAATTAAAAATAAGCTAGCATTTCTATAATGTATAACCAAAGCAAATTCTTTCATTAGTACATCTCCTAGAACAGTTGTAGCCGATTAGCTATAGAAATTGTGTAAGGAGTTCATGCACAGAAACTGACATCCAAACTTGAGCACAATATACGAGAGAGACAACTGTTTGGAATGTAGTTAATAAACATTTAATAAGAATTAATGGGACTTCCCTGGTGGCACAGTGGTTAAGAATCTGCCTGCCAATACAGGGGACACGGGTTCGAGCCCTGGTCCGGGAAGATCCCACATGCCACGGAGCAACTAAGCCCGTGAGCCACAACTACTGAGCCCGCACGCCACAACTACTCAAGCCCGCATGCCTAGAGCCCGTGCTCCACAACAAGAGAAGCCACCGCAATGAGAAGCCCGCGCACCTTAACGAAGAGTGGCCCCCACTTGCCGCAACTAGAGAAAGCCCGCGCGCAGTAACGAAGACCCAATGCAGCCAGAAAATAAATAAATAAACAAACAAACAAATAAATAAATTTATAGAAAGAAAGAATTAATGAACCAGAATTGCAAAAAGATCTATCAAAAAGATATACTGAAAAGTTAAGGCAAGACCTCACATTTTAAACAACAAATAGTAAGTGGGAGAGTTGTGTCAAGAATTCAGCCTCAAAACAGTCTCACTACTTGGCTAATATAGCGTAGCCCTACTCCTCTCATACCTAAGACATTTCACTCTAACTTTTAAGACATATGAGAGTGTAAGGTAGATATAAAATCCAGTTATTATGAAATACTATTTTTTATGAAAGCATAGGAATTTGATCCATGAATAGCTTAAACCTGACATATTCTATAGCATTTAGGTTAGATTATAAAACTACCCTGAGTCCTATTTATATCTTATACCACTATTTAATTTCACCTTACGAGATATCATACTGTTGTAAATTATGTTGGATAGAGTACTATTTTTTCCTTAGTTGCACCTATTTTGTTTAATAACTGACTTTCCTGAAGATTATAAAGCTGTGTTTAAGATAGAGTTTTGCTCATCCTGTCTCAATAGACTTCCACGATTACTTTTTACCAACTAGTCTTGTTGAAAGGTTTCTAGCGTTATAGGTAATGTAAAGTCCATTAGGTCAGCCTCTTCATAGCATGACATGCAGTAAATTACAAGTGCTTCAAGCAGCTCAGTGAATTACAGTTCATCACTTTGAAAGGTTTCCCACTACAAGACCACAGATATCAGATCTGGCAGTTAGGATCCAATTAACACTTTGGTCAGAATAATCAGATTGCATGTGTAAGACTTGTATAATTCGTTTACTGCTTCCATGCATCTTCTGTCTGTAGGTAAATTTGTTGCTGTTATTTCAAAGCTTGGAATCAGTATTTCACTTGCCTTTAGGTTATATTTCAAGTTCTTTTGCAGTGCAGTGATGAACTCCCCTTGTTTCAGCAATTTAGATCACTTGTCCTGTAGATATTACAGCTTGAGAAATGGTTTGTTGCTGGTAGTTTTGTTTTGTGCTCTTACCATGTCATTATATGTCTAGAAAAAAATTGCTAGCAATTTTTACTAAGCCCGTTTTATTTAGTGTATCAGAGACAATTTTCCCCAGTGATCACTGTGAATCTTGCATAACAACCCTGCACACCATAAACGACATATGCAATGACATTTACATGTGTACTGTCATGCAAAACTATTTCCTGCTACACTGAATATAATACCATGACTGAATGAAAGAAAACATTCTGATTTAGTGATACCATTTTTCTAGCCATGGTCAGTTATTCACAAGAGGTCCGTCTGGGCAAGACTAAGGAGAAAATGTTATTCTCACATTTGGTACTTGTGGCCAGGACTTTGATAGCTAGTTTATCACACTTTCAAATATTATGGCTAACTGGATAGAAATCTGGAAAGAATAATTTGGCCCAAAGGATAATACAGTTTCTTAAAAAAAAAAAATGGATATACAAATTCCACCACTGCAATTTTTAAATCACAACGGCCTAACAAATTTTCATAAATAAAAAAGCCTAATAACATTTTCTGAAATAGTATCACATTCAATTCTCAATGAAGCTTATTTGTTATAAATTACTGTTTCTTTATTCTCTTTTATATTATACCTAATGCAGATTTAAGTTCCTAGATTCAGAACCCATGTTTCAAATCCAATATAAACTGTCACAGTACCATGAAAACACAGTTAAATTCTACTTAGAAGATATATTAAAAATGATTACTCTTTATAGATGAAATCTAAGTGATAAAACTGGACCTACTGATTGAAAAGATGCCTCTAGTTTGGTTTTACACAGATAGCTATTTAATGATTAGTGAAGATAATAGGACTAGTATTCAAGTTTCTTTTCACAAGTGGCCATTTCATTTTCCATACATTTACACCACACCAGAGGGTCAAACAGATAACGCAAATACAAATATTTCTTCTTTCGAATGATGATAAAAACAACACTAATGAAGATGCAGATAGCAACAAAAAGCCTGGATGCCGTGTCAGACTCTGAAACCAGAATAATTCGAATGTTGAATCTCTCATTTGTTTGCTTTGTCACTTTGGTCAAGCTACTTAACTTCTCTGAGACACTATTCCTCGATCAGTAAAATTAAAGTAAGAATATCCATTTTACTTGGTTATTCTGATAATTAATTATAATAATGCATGTAAATACATAACACACAGTAACCACTCAAATTACCTACCTTCCCTCTTTACCCAAATGAATTTTTCCTTCAAAGAGACTTCATTATACATAATAATTGGCCTCAGTTTATACAACTGGAATGCTAAGAGAGGCTATCTTCTCTGTAATCTCCACTCAGACTTAAGATCTAAAAACATTAAAATCGTTGGGGATCTCATAATCTACACTGAATCCTGAGGGGTTTATATCAGAAAGTAAAAGTAAAAAAAAAAAGTGATACGTGGTATCTGGTAATAGTGTTCTGTGAACATTACTATGTTCACATAAAATACATTTATGCATTCTACTATTTATTCAAAAGGAATATTCTGGTACAAAATACATGCCAAGCTAAAGATTTTGGTTTTGTTGGTTGTGCAGCAGGCAAACTTTGTCTGAGAAAGTGTGTCCTTGTCAAACCCAAACCTGGCCTCAGAGTAGCCTAAGCCTGATAAGGGCTATTTTGCATCAATTTCTACCGGTACCTGTTATTTGGTTTCCAAATATTTGGGTTCTAACTCTTGCTCACAAAATCCCTTGTGTCTTAGGCCCCATCCCCTGTTTCTGGTTTAATCTGTACTAGTAAGTCAGGTTTTTTTGGTATCTAGATGTTAATCTTCCTCCAACTTTGGCTCTAACCACAATTTCTACTTGTTATATAACTTCTTGAAGAATAAACCTTCCTGCAGTCATTCATTCATCCAACCAATGTCTGCTAACTTGTGATGGTAGAAGGGAAGGTAAGTAAATGCACAATTATAGTTCAGTGTGGCAAGCATCATGATAGAAGAATGTACAGAAGAAATAAAACAGATATCAGCACAGCATAATGAGGAAAGGCTTTCAAGAAGAGGTAACGCTTAAGTTGGGTTTTAATGGATGAGTTGGAATCAAGGATATTGAAAGACTTCTCTAAGCAGAAATGAGGCATGGGTGAAAGCAATAAAAAATCATTCCTTACGACTGGAGTGTGGGGTACACGTAGCATAGGTAGGTAGGAGCCAGATGGTGAAGGGGCCAGGCTACTAAATTTAGAAGTTAAAAATTTCTTCTACAAGCATTATATGAATAGAGGGTCGGGAAACATGGGGATCCTGAAGAGTTTAAGAAAAGTGATAGGACCAGATTTGAATTTTAGGACTATCCATGGCAATAATGCTAGTGAGGGGTTATCATGGACATTTTAGATTACTTGCATGGGCTAGAGAGGAAAGGAGGGGCTGAGAGATGGTAAGCAATTTGAACATACAGGACTTGATTGATTATATGCAGAAGCTGTGAAAGAAGAGGAGCAATCTAGACAACCACAAGGTACCTGAGCAAATGATGGTCTCATTGATTAAGGTAGAGAATACAGGAAGAGAATTAGTTTTGAGAGGAAAGGAAGGCAATATGTTTAATGTTGGGCATGCTGAGTTTAAGGGCCCTGTGATATCCAGGCTGCTAAATATGTGGTTCTTGAACTAGAGAGTAGTGGCCTCAGATTTGGATTTGGCAGTCATTAGCATATCAATGGTATTTGAAATAATAGTGTAGGTGAAGTTACCCACGAATCTGTATGGGTTGTGTAGACCAAGGAGAGCAGAGGACTGAGGATAAAATTCTGGGGTGGTTAATTTCCTAAACAAATATTTATCAAACACTAATAATGTGAAAGTCCCTGTGCTAGGTGCTGGGGAAATGACGGTGAACCAGTATAATTGACCTTCCTTCTTGCCCCCTCCCTCTCTCCTTTCCTTTCTTCTTTCCTTCCTTCCTCTCTTCCTTCCATCAACACGTGTTTATTAATCAGCTAATGTATGCCAAACACATACTAGGAGCTAATACTATAGGAACAAAAACTGTCCTTGAAAAGTTAATACTCTAATGGAGAAGAAATAAATTAAATCAGTAAACTGGTGAAATACGTAAAATAATCACAAATTTTGATATGTTCTAGAAGGAAATAAAGAAGGTGTTAAACAAGGAATAATAAGGCAGATCATCTTAGTAGGGTTACGGAACACCTCTCTGAGAGGTAGCATTTAAGCTAAGACCTGAAGGATGAGAAAAAGCCACATATTAAATAGGATCAAAGAGGATTCAAACTAATGGAGAAGAAGCTCACACTAAACTTGAACTTGATCTGGAGCAAAGGGAATGAGGTGGAGGTAAGGTTGAAGAGCTCAGCAAGGGCCCAATACAATCCCTGTTCACATCCTAATAGAGGACATAGGCAGCAAATCACTAATCGTGCAACTAATAACTTATATGACAATCATAGAAAGTAATCTAAAGGGGAAAGTAAACATTTGTCATTTGAGGATACAGAGAGGAATCAGAGCCTAGAGAGGATATTGAGAAGACCTAGCTTGAGCAGTCTCTTTTGAAACCAGCAGAAAGGTATAAAATCCAAGAGAAGAGAGTGTTTTAGAAAGAAATCTTGATCAACAAAGTCAGATGAAGTGAACAGGTTAAGATAAGGATGAGATAATGTTCCTTGTCTTGGTTAATGTGGAGGTTACTGAAATGGGTTAAAATAACCTCAGGGGAAGGTTGGTCAGAAGTCAGATTATAGAATGATGAGGAGTAAAGGGGCAGTAATACATTGGAGATAGTAGACCATTCTTTTAATCGAGCAGGTTATGATGAAGGTGACTTGCCAAACCATAAGAGTGTGTGGATTTCAGAGAGTCTTAATTTTTTAAGACAGAAGACCTGGGGCGTGTTTCTATGTTGAGGTAAGTAGACTAGTAGTGAGGGAAGTGCTGCAGGAACATGAGAAAAAGGTGGAGCAAAGTTCTTTAGTAGGTAGAAGGAGACAACACCAAAACAACAGGCAGTCCATCAATGAAATGAAAAGGCAGTCTACAGAAGAGGAAAATATTTGCAAACCACATATCTGATAGGGGTTAATATCCAAAATATACAAGAAATTCATAAAACTGAATTGCAAAAAAAAAAACACCCCAAATAACCCACTTTAAAAATGGACAAAGGGTCTGAATAAACATTTTTCCACAGGAAATATACAAATGGCCAACAGGTACGTGAAAAGGTAGTCATCTTCACTAATCATCGGGGAAATGCAAAATGCAAATCAAAACAACGACGAGATATCACCTCACACCTGTTAGGACGTTTACTATCAAAAAGATGAGATAAATGCTGGTGTGAATGTGGAGAGAAGGGAACCCTTGTGCACTGTTGGTGGAAAGGTAAATTGGCATAGTCACTATGGAAAACAGTATGGAGGGTCCTCAAGAAATTAAAAATAGAACTGTGAAATGATCCAGCAATCCCATTTCTGGGTATTTATCCAAAGGAAATGAAATAATCATCTTGAGATATCTGTTCTACCAGGTAACTGAATTATTATTCACTATAGCCGAGGTAGAGAAACAACCTAAGTGTCTGTCAACAGACAAATGGATACAGAAGATGTGGTAAATAAATACAATAGAATATTATGCAGCCTTAAAGAAGAAGGAAATCCTGTCATCTGCCACAACATCGATGAACCTGGAGCAATTGTTGTATAATCTCGGAGGAGGAAAGGTCTAGTAACCATGGCACAAAACTAAGACGCCATAAAAAGAGGACCAATAAATTCAACTTCATTTCAAAAAATCTGCATAGTAAAAACCAAAATCAAATTAAAGGTAAATGATAAATTAGAGATGACAATTGTATTTCGTATTTCCCCAATATGTGAAAGTGCCTATAGATCAACAAGAAAGAGACCAACAATCCAATAGAAAAAATGGGCAAAGTACTAAACAGTTTGCAGAAAAAAGCTTCTCTTACATATGGATATATATCCAACATAATTCAAAATAAAAGAAAGCTAATTAAAGATATTCTGAGAAGCCTATCAGATTGGGAAAGATCAGATCGTTAAATAACACTGTGATGGTAAAGTTGTGGAAAGTAGACACTAGCTTACGGAAATATAAAATGGCAACAGATTTACAGATAGCATTTGGGTAATATCTATCAAAATTACAAATAAACACATTCTTTGACCTAGGAATTTCAGTTCTAAAAGTTTCCTCAGTTATACTTGTGTATATGTGAAGTGACATTTGTTCAAAACTATTCATTGATGCATTTTTGTTAGCAACAAATTAGAAACATCCCAGGTGACAATCAATAGACTGGCTAAATGACCTCCATCAGTGGAATACTATGCAGTCATACAATGAATGAGGAAGCTCGCTATGGATTACTCAGTTTTTTGCTTTTTATGCTTTTTCAGTTTTAAACTATGTAGACATTTTAATTTAAAAAAATACAGAATTTTAAAAAGCAGTTATAGGGCACATTAAGGTTATAAGGAACTCATAGCTTTTTAAAAGAAATATGTCCCAAGAATAATGCCTCAAAGAGTTAATCAAATGCAAAATACATATTGGTAAGTACTTTCCACCAGTTTTAAATTATTATAAAAAAATCCTCTGAGCAAAACCACTGACGTAATAAGACAAAGTAACTTAGCTGTGACCCTCGTGCCACAGTAATGTTTAAAGATCTTGTCAGGCTAGTGAGGTTTTCCAGTGGAATATATTAAAAAAAGTGTTCCAAAATAGTATTAATAAGCAAGAATTCTAATTTGAAATAAACAGGTGATGAGAGGAAAATTAGATAAAATGTATCAGATCTCTTCAGGGATACCATGGGAATAGAATTTATATCCCTAACGTACTTTTTTCATCTGTGGATATCAAGGGCTTGATAAATGCTTTGTCTTATACAGTTGACAAAACCTGGAAGAGGTAGACAGTTACTAATCCTTTGGTTATAGGAATATAAAAAGTGCCAAAGTGTGTATCAAGCCCTGTATTCTGTCACTTAAAGGTATCACTATTTTAGAGTCAGGCTTCCTGACATTCCATTTCCCTCAAAAGACTACACCTCCAACACTCTTAACCTTCTCTTGAACACTAGTTCTGAATCTATTAATCAGGGATTTATCCAAACCTTTACAGAACCTCACTTATTCACTCATTCACTTCCTGAGAGAAGATAATATTGTTTTGCCAGCATGTACTTCACAAAGCTTCTAAACCTACAGACTTGTCAATCTATAACCTCTGAATCCTAGACAGAGATGTGGAAAAGATTAGGTCCCATATTAGAACAGTCAGAATATATGAAGGGTGAGAATACTAGAATACTAGCAATTCTTCCCATTAGGGAAGTGAGCACTCTAGGTCCCATCCCCCCCAGTCTCAGGATCTTCTGGATCAAATCCAGGATATCAAACCCTCAGTTCCTAAGAGGCCTATGTACCTCTTTCCATTTTTGTCATGTGAAACTAAGAGGAAAGAAACATGCTGGTATGAACTATACCAGCCTCATATCTAGGAATTTTTAAACCCTTTGCTATAGTGTTTTTTCATATAATTAACTTTTATAGACTCCCTAAAAAAGTAGCTTTGAAAAAGTTTTTCATAATGAATCTAAATTGCTTTTTATTATTATTCTATTCTCAACCCTCTTCCTTTTTGCTCCCCACCCCCTAGCCTACCTTACTCTGTCCCACTTCCTCCCTCCCCCACTTTCTGAACTTTTTTCTGTACACCTTTACCCGTGAGGGCGCATTATTTGTTCACATTGAGACGATATGGTGATCATTATCTTAGATCAAAATCTCTAAGGATGTAATTGTCATGGTTTGGTTACTACCTAGATGCTGTCAGTAAAGATGGTTCCCTTTGGAAAGAACAAAAAAGGAATTGCAATTATAACTAAATACCAGCTTGAGGTTGGATGGGGTGGATGCATGGAGATAAAAACTTCCCGGAGGCCTTTGAAGCAGTGAAAAAGTATTCAGAATGGAGCTAGGTCCCGTGAATTTAGCTAAGTGCATCATGCTTTAGGCTACTTCTTCCTAAGCTTTGTATGGAAGGCTAGACCATTATGTTTAATGCTGCGTACTCAGGGCTTAATGTGGTATTTGGCACAAAATAGATATAATCAAAAATGATTTTGAAGAATAAATTAATGAAGGAATATTCTTCCACACACCAGCTATGTTTCCTCTGAGTGGTGTTGTAGGATGTGGCGACTAGGAAACAGGAAAACAGAGGTGTTTCTGAGGGCATCAAAAATATAACATAATGCTTTCCCTATGGTCTTTTCAACATACTAGCCCCTTAAATACTAAACTGAAAATGAGTACAGTTGGGATTTGATTAGAATTTTTGAAACTGCTCACCTGGGTGGCTCAATAAAAATCCCTGTTTCCAAAGAAGAAAACAAACAAACAAACAAAAAGAATCAGAACAAACTTCATTTCATATGTCCCCAATAATGCAGAGTTTGCATGTGTGTTTCTTTTGGCATATTCATAAAGAAGCATCAAAAAATAACTCCACTGGCTTTTTGATTACTCTTAAAAAACTCACTATAGATGTGCAAAGATAGCAGGTAACATATTTCTTATGCTTTAACCACAGAATTTTATACATTTTATCTCAAATTCTTTTTCTTTACAGAAACTTCAGCATTGAAAAAGGAATAACAATATAAGCAAAAACTAAAAAAGCTGAGTTATTGGACACCTTTCATTTTCAGTCAATCAGTTCACATTGGGAAACATCTGATTTTTATATTTATTGCTCTGTCCTTTGTGCTGCAGTATCTAAAAATAACTACTAAGCCATTTTAAAATTCACCTGTTTAAATGTCTGTCTCTCCCCTGACGTAGTACGGTGGAAAATATGCTTTATTCACTTAGGTATACATAGTCCCTAGCGTGTTGCTGGTATATGGTAGATCTCAATTCGTGTTTATTGACTAAATTATACCGTAAATAAATGTAGAAAAAGTTTACAGAAGTAACCTTTCTTTAAAAATTGTTTCAAGATGATATACATAATGTATGCTCCATGTTGAAATTTAAATATTAAAATACAAAAATCACCTATAATTCCATTATCTTCACTACCGTCAAGAGTTGGTGCATTTTTTGTATTTTTAAACCCACTTTTAACATGAAATTTATTTTCTTTTGTTTAAAAAGTAATATGTAGTCCTTAACATTCATTTTAAAAATGCCAAAAAATAGAAAGAATTAAAAAATTACAGTTTTACCATTCAAATCCCATTCCTTTTATAGATATAGACAGTCTTTGCTTTGTATGGTCCGGATATGCAAGAATTTCAGTTGCAATAGTTTAACTAAATAAAATAAGCCCCCAAATGACTTAGTTCAGATTTAGGTACCACAGTATGTTAACTATGAAGAACTGCATAAAGTATACACTTAGCTGCTAGATCTTCAGTCCATGGATCACTACATAAGTAATAGGTGTATATCATGATCCATAGCAGAAGACCCAGTTGATCAACACCCAGAGTCCTGGGCCATAGAAACTGTGAGATAATAAATGCGTAGTTTTAATTTGCTAAGTTTGTGGGAAGTTGTTTGGTGGCACTATAAAAGTAATATACTAGGATAATATTTTGATTTACAGACTTTTTTTTTTTCAGTGCTCTGTGGATATGGTCCCATTGTCTTCAGGCATTTGGCATTACAGAGGAAAAAATATCTGAAGTCAGTTCACATCACCCATCTGATTTGAGGAAAGCTTTTCTCCCCATCTGAATAATTATAAAATTATTTCCTTTGTGCTTATATTACAAGAAATTTGCCAATATCAAGGTATACACTTTTCTCCCTCTTTCTCTCTCCCTATCCTTATTTCTTCTTTTTGTTTTTAAGAATGATTTCTTGAATTTTATGTTAGATACTATTTCTATTTCAAATGTTCTGATTTCCTCCCATTCAAGAAATGTTTGTATTCAGGAACTCGCATTGTTTTTAGGTTCAAACTCCGTTCTCTACCCTATCTATGGTTGTCTCACATTTTAAAAACTTTTATACATGTCCTTTATATTGTGGAGAATAAAAATTTATCTTCCATCTTAGGGATTCGACTTACAGTGTCAGCATGGCTTTTAACTACCAAATCTCCAAAGAAAAATTTAATTCTGATATTGCATTTTAATTTCTCTGCAATCTTTATTCCATCATATTTTCATCTCACTCTCTTCGAACTTATACCATTTTCTTCTTATCTCAACCTGTTCTGATCTTATAGCTCTCTCTGTTTTATAAAACCCGTGTTTTCTTGAATCCTATTGAAGATGCCAAACATGTTTACATTTTTTTTCTTTTGGATGATGCAGTAAAGCCTGAATGCATTCTTCTTCCCAGTTAGTATAAAGGACTTCTTTTCTCTTCTTCTACATTTTTCCATCTTTTCCTTCTTAAGCAGTGATGTATTTAGCCTTGCACTTGCCAACAGACAGGTTGGTGGATTATAGTTTCCCAGAGTCTTTATCCACATGGGATAAGATTGAATCTTCTCAGTTTTGTACCCATGGCTTTACAAAACTAGCTTGATTTTGGTGGGCTTTCATCTAGTGTAGCTCTGCTGGATCAAGATAGAATTCTTACTCCTCTCCTCTCTGACATGTTCATATAATAAAAGAGCATTGGTGTTAGAAGGTGGGCTCTAGAGTCAGCCATGTTGGATGAATGTCCCAAGTCTCACCAGCAAAGCTAATGTGGCCAAGTCATTTAAATTCTCTCTGCTTCAGATTCCTTATAAGTAAAAGGGGGATAATAATATAAAAACCTCATTAATTGTCAGCATTAAATGAGATAATGCGTACGAAGGGTTACCACAGTACTTGACACTCTGTAAGCACTCAATATTGGTTTTCCTCTAATTCGATTATTATGGGCATGGAAAACCCATTCCCTCTAAGTACACTGTTACCAAGGCTCTGTGTTTACTCCCACCTCCATGGCTTTATTTGTGAGGGTGTCTCTCCAGACTACAATGCATTATGTCACCACAGGTTCACTCTGTACAACATCCGGCTCATTTTCCCAATCATGTTGCTGTTTCTGACTCTATGTACAAAGAGAGAATGAAGAGAGGGCAAAGGGAAGGGGACTCAGATAGCTTCAAAAACTAGTCACAAGCAATTAATGAGATAAATCAGTTTTCTGATCACTACTGACCTCATGGTTCAGAATAAGAGGACAGACAAAGGCAAAAGGTAGCTCAGGTGGGCTCCAATTTCACAAAATGTTTAAAGTTTTCATAGGTCTTGAGAATGCAGAAATTTCTTGAAAATTCTAGGAAGTCTGACTGTGAGTTGGCTTTGGCAAGCTTATCGTATGACCCATAAAGTACATGTACTTACCTTCTCTGAGTTCAAGATCTGAAAATAAAGCTGCCAGTTGTACACACACAGATAACTAGACCTCACCCAAACTTAATGCTTAATCCTGAGCCTGCAAAGCTGCTTCTCTTGCTGTGGATACTGTCTCATTGAACAGGCACCATTATCTTCCCACTCAGCCAAGCTCAATACCCCAAGGTAATTTTTACTCCTCCTTCTACCTCAATTCTATTTTCAATCAGTCAGTAACTACCGCCCAATCATTCCTACAATGCCTCTCCAGTCCCACTCCCTCTTGGCCATTCACATTCCCTCAAGTCTGAATTTCTAACTTCACCATTTTTCATTTGGACTATTGTTACTGTCTTTGAAGTGGTCTTCAGCCTCTAATGTTTTCCTTCTCCAATCAATACTACTTATTGTTGCCAGAATTATCTTCCCCAAATACAAATCTCATCATGTCACTACCCTTGTCAAACACTAAAAAGGTTTCCCAATCCAACAGAAAACAGTTTATTTTCCTTACTTTAAATTCAAGGTCTAGAGCAACCTAACCTCAACCCCTCTGCAAGTCCATCTCCTCAGAGATCTCTTCACAGCACTCATCAGTACCAGTGGGACACCTACTACCCTTTGAGCATATCTGCCACTTCTGTTTCCCACTAGTTTAGCTTTTTCATTTCTCTCAGCCTGGAGTGCACTGTGTTGGCAAACACCAAAATCTACCCAAACTTTCCCCATCGTTCAAGGCTCAATAGGGGGCCCGCCTCTGTGAAATAATCTCCAGATGCTTGGATTAGCAGTAGTTTCTTTTCTATGCCTTCACTTTACTTTGTTTATTCTATTATATTTATCCCATTCTGCCTTTTATTGTGATTATTTACACTAAAACCAGACTAGAGAAATGACTGCTTCATTTACTCTGATCTTCCACAATCTGGCAAAATGTTTTTTGCACATAGTAGTTGTTCAGAAAAAAAAAATTTCCTGACGTTATCAGGGTTAAAACCTTCAATATGTGAATACTGCTTTACTACAATCATTTTATTAAAATCGCATACAATTTCATATTTCATGTAGAAATGAAAATGAATAAGACTATAATTTTTACTTTTGGCATCCTCCAGTATTTTGGCGTCACTTAATCTGCTGTGAAGATATAATAGCAAGGTAAAATATGTAAATGTGAGTTTTCAGGGCACAGATTATTCTCCTGCATAGTAATTACATTTAATGTAACTCTGTGTTCTTGACAAGTACAACTTTGAGTTAAATCATACTGTGGGTTTGCTAACACTATTTGTATAGCATTTAAAAATTTACCAAGTATCTTCACATTTCTTCTGTTGTATCATTTGTTAGATGCCATACTTCCTATTATCTACTTTTGTAGGCTCAGAAAGACCAAGACATGTGACAGAATAAATAAGAGGAAGAACTGGAACTTGAATTAATTTTTATTTTATTTTACCAGATTTAAGGTGTTGTTCACCATTTATGAGATGGTTTAATTTTGTTGAATCCTCAGTGTCTCTAATAGCCCCATATCTCTGACTAGGATGTATGGGAGTCTTTATTAACGGCTTAAGCAGGCTTGGCTGCCCAACAGGGTGATCATAGAATTTATTGGTACAGGTATGAGAGTAAAAAGAGGCAATACTAGTAATTACCAGAAGAGACAGATGTCAACCAGAACTATCCTGGGCAAACTGAAATGTGCATTCTATCTACTGGCCTTAAAAATTGAGAACCATGTTTTCTCCTCTGCAAAACCAAAGCAGAGAAAGCTATAAATTTTCTATCTTGAAATATTTATTAATTTCTATTGGAAAACTGTATTTTTATAGCAATGGTATTTTTAAAATCCAAATTTACTTAAAAGATTTCAATAAATATTTAGCTTGAAATAAACTGTAAAAATATTTATATGCCAGTTTTAAGTGAAAAATTTGCCCCTCTTCCCAAAACAAGCATAAATAAATATAAACACATAAGAAAGCATTCTGAGAACAACAAAAATCTTAGGTATACTTATTCTGTACTTAATGTTGCAAACGGTCACATAGTTCATGTCAGACCGTAAGTTGAAAGCATCCTTTCATCTACGGCATTTCCAAAGTCTCTCTCTAGTCTATGGTTTTGCAGATCCACTTTTATTTATTTTTTTTGGAGGGCTCTGATTTTTATTTACTTTTTACAAACAAGAATTGTATATATTTAAGGTGTACAATATATATATAGTGTGAATTGACAATCTAACTATTTAACATACCCATCACCTCCCAAAGTTAGCATTTTGTGTGTGTGTGTGAACACTTGAGATATATTCTCTTAGCAAATTTTAAGTATACATCATTATTAACTATAGACACTATGTTGTACATTAGGTTCTTCAGAGCTTATTCATCTTATAATTGAAAGTTTGTACTCCTTGATCAATATTATTTTTTCTAATTAAGAACTTTTAAAACACCATACAGTGGAGCCAAAGGCTGTGGATTGATTTACAACAAGTATCAACATACAACTTTGGTTTTTAGAGTTAAATTATTTAAAGGGACTTTGCTCTTTAAGGCTTTTCGTTCAGCCTTACCTTCCCTTGGTAAAATTTAAGTCACTTGTAATAATCGAAATTTCTGTAGGGGAAATCAGCCATCTACTACAAAAGATATTAGCTATAGGCCAATCATTCTTACTGCAAAATCACTTAAAATTTCAATTCTTTAATTTTGTAAAATTCCCACTTGCTAGTCTATGTTAGGACACTGGAATTTATCTGTAACCCCAAATGGTAGAACATCTTCAAAGAATTTTGCTTTCTTCCTGTTCAGTCATCATCTAAAATATTCTTCCAGTAACAAATCAGGTAGTTCAAATCTCTTTGTTACCAATTAGACCAACAAACATTTATTGATGGCAGAAATGCCAACCATAAAAGGTCAGGGATACTTTCATTCTTAGGATGCAAAGCAGGTTTTCTTGAATTCCTTTAATCCCAGTTTGGAAAAGTAATTTAACACCCAAATAATCGTGACTATTAAATTTTAATATAAGTCAAATGCTCTGCGAACATTTTGTAATGCTCAGCAATTAAAGGACCCCCTTCTTTCGTTTTACAATAGTGAGTAAAGTTTTGATACTAATGAATACAACTTTGATGTCTTTGCACCTGAGCCTCGCCTTTGATGACCTCACAGCATACAACTTACTCTTTGGCATTGACTAGGTGCCACTGGAAAAACGGGCATCATAGCTGAATGTAATGTCCCATAAGAACAAAACCTGCAAAGAGTCATTGTTTTGCAACATACACTGGCCTGGTGATTAAACTCAATGCTACAGTGATACCAGGATATGAACCTCTTGTATTCAAGACGCAAATTGGTCCATAATGTTTTTGTGTCATATTTACAGATATTTCAATAGTGTAGAAGTAACCATGAAGTAATTTCATAATATCTTCAATATCATAATTGCATAGTTCTCTATTTTTGGAAAAGAATATTAGTATTTTACTGAACTGTATTCTTAGGACAATTCCTAGATTCCTTGGATATTTTTTATACAATAATATTTAATTAAATGTGATTAAAATAGGTAAAATAAGCGATAATAAATAACTTCATTTTCCATAGTGATATGCATGGCTCATGATGGGCTCACATAAGGAACGAAAACGTATCAAAATATCATTAAGATTTTGTTGTTTCCATAGCTATTGAAAACAGCAATCTGATTGATGAAATTTAAGTAGGCTTCTGGGATGAGACTCAGGTTTTTCATTGGAATACAGGGGAATCATAACATATTATCACATATATAATAAACTATAAAAAATAGTACATATTCCTTCCTAGGGGCCAAATTCAACATAATCATAAGAATATTTTAGAATCTCTTATAAGTCACGAGTAAACATTTTATTCAAAAGATATATGGCTATATATCAATAATTGCATTAAACATAAAACTGTATGCTGCTTACAAGAGATATTAATAAAACATAAGGACACAGAAAGGCTAAGAGTAAAAACATAGTAATAAATTTAACTTGGAAGCACTAACCACAAGAAAGCTAGAGTTATCTATACAAATATCAGAGAAAGAAGAATTTAAGGCTAAGAATACAGTTGACCCTTGAACAATGGGGGTTTGAACTGCATGGGTCCAATTATACACAGATTTTTTTTAGGAGCAAATACTAAAGTTCTACATGATCCACAGTTGTTGAATCCACAAATGTGGAACTGCATATATATGGAGGGCCACTCACAGTTATAAGCAGATTTTCGACGGAGGAGGGTTGGTGCCCTTAACCCCCACGTTGCTCAAGGGTCAACTGTACTTTTAAGGCAACATTATTAGAGATTAAGGAGAACATTTCAGAATGATAAAAAGTTTACATTACCAAATAGATATACTAATTCTCAATATGCATGCACCTAATAGCATAGTTTGAAAACACATAAAGGAAAAACTGACAGAACTAAAAGGAGAAACAGATAAACACACACTCATAATGGGGGATTTTAAAACACCACTCTCAGTAACTCTGTATAAGCAGATACAAATTCAGTATGATAACAGAAGATGTGAACAAGACAATGAATACACGATCTAATTGTTACACTCACACACATATATCTATATGCATATATATACATATACATAACACTGTACAAAATAATGGCAAAATATGCACTCTTTCCTAGTGCATATTAAACTTTATCATAATAGATCATATCCAAGGCCATATAAAGCAAGTGCCAAAAAATTTCAAAGCCTTGAAACACTTATGTTTTCTTACCACTGTGAAATTAATCAGTGTTAAAAGGTAACTTAAGAAATCCTAAAATATTTTGAAATTAAATAATGACTAAATTATGTATGGGTTAGAAAAGAAATCATAATGGAAATTAGAAGACATTTAAAACTGAATGATTGTGGAACTACAATATATCAAGTTGTGGGATGCAGCTAATACTGTGCTTAGTGGGAAATTTAAAACCTTAAATTCATACATTAGAAACAAAGAAAGACTGAAAAATCAATGATCTAATGGTCCACTTTGATAGGTTAAAAAAGGAACAGCAGGAGAACAGTATGGAGGTTCCTTAAAAAAAACTAAAAACAGAACTATCATATGACCCAGCAATCCCACTACAGGGCATATACCCAGAGAAGACCATAATTCAAAAAGACACATGCATCCCAATGTTCATTGCAGCACTATTTACAATAGCCAGGACATGGAAGCAACCTAAATGTCCATCAACAGAGGAATGGATAAAGAAGATGTGGTACATATACACAATGGAATATTACTCAGCCATAAAAAGGAACAAAATTGGGTCATTTGTAGAGACGTGGATGGACCTAGAGACGATCATACAAAGTGAAGTAAGTCAAAAAAGAAAAAGAAATATCATACATTAACGTATATATGTGGAATCTGAAAAATTGGTATAGACAATCTTATTTACAAAGCAGAAATAGAGACACAGATGTACAGAACAAACGTATGGATACCAAGGGGGAATTGGGAGATTGGGATTGACATATATACACTATTGATACTATGTATAAAATAGATAACTAAAGAGAACCTACTGTATAGCACAGGGAACTCTACTTACTGCTATGTGGTGACCTAAATGGGAAGGAAATCCAAAAAAGAGGGGATATATGTATACGTATAGCTGATTCATTTTGCTGTACAGTAGAAACTAACACAATATTGTAAAGCAACTATACTCCAATAAAAATTTAAAAAACAAATTAAAACAAAGATGACCTATAAAAAAAAGATGATGATATTTAAAAAAATACAATAAAAAATAAAACAGGAACAGTAAATTAAAGCCAAAGAAAGCAGAAGAAAGGTAATAAAGTTAAGGACAGAAATCAATGAAATTTAAAAAACATGGAATCAGGATCACAGACATAATGTAAAACACAATACTATAAAACTATTAGATAACATAGAAGACAATCTAGGGGTCCTTGAGCTTGGCATTGTTTAGATACAATACCAAAAGCATGCTCCATGAAAGAAAAATTAAGTTGTACTTCATTAAAATTAAACACCTCTGCTCTGTAGAGGACACTGATAAAATAGTGAGAAGATAAGCCACTGACTTGGAGAAAATATATATCCAAAATATATAAAGAACTCTTAAAATTCAACAGTAAGAAAATAACCAACTCAATTAAAAAGTGGGCAAAAGATCTTAACAGATACCTCACCAAAAGATCTGAACAGATACAAATGGTAGTTTCTTGCAAAGCTAAGCAGTTTTACCATATAATCCAGCAATCATGATCCTATGTATTAACCCAAAATAAATTGAAAACTTTTGTCTACACAAAAGCCTGCAAACAAATCTTTATAGCGGCTTTATTCATAATTGCCAAAACTTGGAAGCAAGCAAGATTTCCTTTATTAGGTGAATGGATAAATAAACAGTGATACATCCATACAATGGGACGTTACTCCATTAAAAAAAGAAATGGGCTGTCGTGCCATGAAAAGACATGAAAGAGCCTTAAATGCATATTGCTAAGTAAAAGAAGCGAATCTGAAAAGGCTACAATACTGTATGATTCCAATTATAAAACATTCTGGAAAAGGCAAAACAACCGTGATGTTAAATTGTGGACTTCAGTCAGTAATTATGCATTAATATTGGTTAATCAATTGTAACAAATGTACCACACCAATGCAAGATGCAAATAATAAGGGAAACTGAGGGCAAGGAGGAGGGGAGGGAATCTGTGGGAACTTTTTGTACTGTCTGTTCAATTTTTCTGTAAACCTAAAATTGCTCTAAAAAATTGCTCTATTAATTTTTAAAAAGTATACCCATGTCCTAAAATATACAATAGAGAAAAAACAACAAAATGAATGATTCTTTGAAAAAAGAATTGATATAATTCTATTAATACTGATCTTATAAAAAGAAATAATCAATATTGTAAGTGAAAAAGAATATCACTACAGATCATATATGTATTAAAATATAAGAATATTACCAAAAATTTTATGCTGGTGAATTAAGAATTTTAGGTGACTTGAACAAATTCCTGGAAAAAAGCCTTAGCAAAAGTAGTAGAAAATCCAAACAATCTCACATCTATCAGAAACTGAATTACAAACTTTCCCACAGTGAAATATCCAGGCCCAGTTTAGTTTACCAGATAACTCTTCCAAAATATAAGAAAAAAATAATACTGGTCTGATACAGAATCCTCCAGACAATTAGTTTAGCATTTGAAAATCAATTAATATAATTCACCACAATAAAAAGAAAAGATTATATAATTATTTCAATTTACACACAGGAAAATGTGAAATAATTCAACACTTGTTCAGGATGAAAACATTTGGTAAATTAGGAATAGATGGGAACTTTCCGAATGTGAGAGAGTAGCTATAGAAACCTACAGCAAACATCATACCTAGTAGAGAAATCTAGAAAGCTTCCTCCCAAGATGGGGGAACGAAACAAAGATACCCAGTATCTCCCAATTTATTCATCATTTTACGGAAAGTCCTAAACAGTACAATAAGTCAAGGACAGCACAGTAAATCAATAAGTCAAAGAAATAAAAGTATCACTGTTCATGAATAACATGGCTACATATGTAGACAATCCAAAAGAATCTACTCTGTATCAGAAAGATTAAGTGAATTTAGTAATGTTGCCGCATCCAAAGTCAGTATCTAAAAAACAACTGTATACCTAGAGAGATAATGGTAATGTTCTATTTCATTGTGTGAAAATCCACAGCTCTATACTACTTCCGATTAATGTACTTTTTTGTATATATGTTATACTTTAACAAAAGATTATTTTATGTTGTTTAATGGGTACAGAGTTTCAGTTTACAAGATGAAAAAGTTCTGGAGATGGGTTGCATAACAATATGAATACACTTAACACTACTTAACTGTATACTTAAAAATAGTTATGATGGTAAATTTTACGTATATTTCACAATTAACAATTAAAATTGTTTACTTTAGAAAAGATGAATGGTATTAAGAAATTAATGTTAAAGGTTGGTGAATCTAAATAACACATAGAAAAAATTCAAGTCATAAACTTGTAGCCCACGATTAGAGAAATTCTGCTTCCCTCTCCTCTGGGCTGAGCAAAGTTGTTACAGTGATAACAGATGGAACACTATACTTAGAAATCAAAATTCCTTAATTTTAAGGCAGTATTCATCATAAGATATATCACTGATTTAATAATACCTTTTGGGTGAAAAAACCCTCCATATTTAAACATACCTGTAAACATATCTGAAATATAAAAGTGTGTGTGCCTTACAATCAAGAAAATGTGGGATAGCTATAAAAATGAAGAAAGATGGACTGGTTTGCCTGTCCTTGGAATGCAAACCCAATGTCTCAAGGTAGGTCCATCCCCTTTTCTTAAGGGATCTTGACCACAAGAGTATTCAGGATTATGATAACAGAATCCAAAGAACCTGAGCATTATAGGGGATAAAATTTATTCTAGTACTATTTTACTTACATATTTATTAAATAAACATGAACACACACTCTTTAGTAGGCTAATTATTGGGGATATAAGAATATGAGAGTAGCTTCAGTCCTGGAAAGAAGCTGGGTTTACAGGCATGACATTTTTGCAATGAATCTGAGGTGAAATCATCCATTATCCATAATGGCATGACTAGATGAGATGATTATTAGTGCACAAGTGTACATTTTCATAAAGAAAAATCTACTCTACTCCTTCAGCCAAGTTGACTGTTGCATGCCTGCTGGTTGCAAGGACTATACAAGTTTTGTTGTACTTGATTGAAGGCTAGTTATGCTGGCCAAAGGGTCACCACTAACCCATGAAGTGCGTTTGTACTCTTTGGACAGATTTAGTCTCTCAGGCACATGGCTTGTGGAAGGAATGCAGCCGGATTTTGGCCCCAATTACCCGGTGACCTGGTGTTCTTGTGTAGGGCACAACTTACACAAGGGTGTACAGTTACCTGGCCTGGACATACACTGGCTTAGTGATAGAACACAGTTGCCACTTTTGCTGGCATTTGTGGTGATACCTGAACAGCAGAGCCTCTTGCATTAAGATTCTCAGTATGTAGATATATCCTAATGAATGGCAAGGAAAGAGAAGCTTGAGAATGGATAGTGATGCATGTGACACTGGAAATATACATTATCTCTGCTCCATAGATGAACAATACTTTGTTTTTAAAGAGATTTAAAAATACATCCCGTGAAATTATATTTGGGACATTTGAATAGGTTTGTCTTCAAAGAATGATATAAGCATGGAGAGGAAGAGGGCTTCAGGGCTTCAGGCATGGCAATATACTCCTAACAGAGGTATACTAATATTAATAAATTCTGGTACTTTTTCATGTCCAGAGTTGGCAACTATAACATTTGAGATTTACATGTAAATAAACTGACTCTTTTCTAAAAGGCTGTACACAGAAAGTCCCTTAATGTTTGCAACAGTTATTTAAATTATATAATTTATATCTTAAAAATATGAGCATTGAGAGAAGCTCCCAAGTTTTTTCATTCAAAAACAAAGGAAATTGACAGGGTTTTTTTTTTTTTTTTTTTTGGAGCTGTAATGATTCTAAATTATTTCTGATTAACAAAGAAAATGGTCTGCTACTTCAGTGCCTATGATTACATTACAGTACAATGGAGAAAAGTCACTAATGGGTACCTCTGAGGTCAGGACTGAGACTGCAGCATTCAAATTTGTTTATTAATGAGCCCAGGACAGGGCTCTCCTAGGATGTCAAGATTTGTTAATAGTACAAAATCTGAAGTACTGTTGAAACCTTAAACAACCAGACTATCTAAGAATATCACCCTAATGTATAGCCTCTGAAATAAGTAATCCTCTTCCAAATGCCTGGGACATGTATGGAGGGGAGAACTTAATCAGAGGAACTGCTATTCTTTCATCAATGGCAAAAGGAAAATGGGATATTCAAGATGCTGAAAAAAAGTACTGCAAATATATGTGCACTTTTGGTCACTGCTTTTTGATGAAGAAAATATTGTGCATAATAACTCGAGAATGTATTTAACATAAATTATATTTGCATGAATTATGTTTATTCATATGGTCAGATACATAATGGCTTGCTTGATAAATGGCTGATTAGTCTTATAATCAGCCCAAGAGAGACCCGCTTCAAAAAACTCTCTCCCGGGGGCATCTGACTTTCTAGATATTTTCTGTTTTGCCTTTAAACAGTGAAACGCTGCCAGATTTGGGCACCCCAAACAGTTTATTTCCAGCTTCCAGTTTACAATCTGGAATGTCTAGAAATATTGGACAATCACTCGCCATAAACCTCAGAGTTCCAAGAAGTACAACCAAGTGGGCAATGTGACGCCACTCCAAGAAAAGGGGGGTTTCATAAAAGAAAGCATTCAGGGGAACCATGAATTCTTTCTTTAATAATATGAGGAGAAATAATTACTGCAGATGTCAGCAGTTTTAATCACTGTGTTTTGATGATGAGACTACTCCCTCCACCTGAGACTCTGCACGACATATTCAGATGTGGAAAATGCCTTTAATTTTAAGGGAAAAAAAATTGAAATATTTCTCTATTGTTAGGTAGCCTTATTCTGGTGAAACTGGCTGTATTCTTTCACTTCAGTAACAGTCCCAATTCTTTTGACCAGCTCCTTCCTCAAATTGACCTGGATTGTCACATACTCTGGGAAGATTCCCCTGACTGACTCCCGCTCTGAACTCTCAGTCTGGATCTGCAGTCCTCTTATATATCCCCATATCAACTTACACTCTTCTGTATCATTGATTACACTGTGTTGTAATGATCAGGCTATTTGTCAATCTTTACACCTTCTTTTTGGGCTCCCCATATTCTAATTTCTTGGAGATTAGCCCTGGGCAGTGTTTCTTTTCTTGCAAGGCTAAGCAGAATACCTGCCCCTTATTTGACATTTAACTAATGGTGAATGAAAGAATGAAGTCCTTACAAAGCAATTTACCTCTATTATATAACAACGTAAAATATCTCTACCCTTTGATATTTGGTATATTGATATTTGGGTATCAAATTCGCTTCTTGTTCTTGCCATTATTGTAAACTCCTTTCTGGAAAGGAACTAAATCAGATAGTAAAAAAAATGAATCTTCAGTAGTTTTAGGTAGAACGTTTTGAGATCAGTATTATTTCATTGGAACCATAGATCTGTGTTCAGGTAAGTGTTTAATACTATTCTCTTTCTGATACTATAATGAAAAGGGTTTGTGGGTTCAAGAAAATAGAAAAATTAATATAGAGATGTAGTGGTTAATTACACACAGAAAGTTAATACCATAAAGCCTGTAGCAAGAGAGTATTATAATTAAGGTAGAGAAATTAAAACAGCATAGGATTTTCACCTTTACATCAGTTACTAGGCACGAATGACCAATTAGCACAGGTACTATACAATCAATTTTATGAATCATAAGGGTGCCTATTCCTATTCTGACTGTTTCCTCATAAGTTCATTATGTTATAAATAATATGCACTTTTTTTTTGCAAAGATGAACTGAGTTTTAAAGGTTGAAGTATTGTATTTGAAACCGCTATTTCTAATAAAATGTATATGGGGGTACAGTGTCCGCCACTTCTTGATTTTGACTCTTACTTGTTCTGCAAGTAGTTTACAATCCTGAAAAAGTATCTTTACCTAGCGAATATGAAATATGTATGTAGGTACATACAATGGGGATTTAATTCTACCTGCTGGCATTTAAAAACTAGCTAAAACTTCAATTCACTCTAGAGTTTCATAGAAGTTGTGCTCAAATAGGAGGAGTCAGTAATGACTTATTTCGACACATGTATATTCTTGAAAATATAGACTTCGATTAAATACCTGCCACCTTTCAGAGGCCTTCAGTGAAACACTGGAAGCAAAATTTTTGCTCCCCAATGCTTGTGTTTTAAATAATCCCATTATTAGAACTGGCTCTCACTTGTTATTCTGTTTTTTGCAAACTTCTTGTTTATTTAGTTTACCTTACTCTTTTGCTTTGTGTATAGAGTTTGTTAACAATGGAAGAGCTTCAAAGTGAGAATACTCAACACAACGTCTTTCCCTGCATAACAATACATTCAATCTGCATCCATTTGCTAAGCTTCGTTGAAACAAAGCACTGATCAGGCAGCTGTGAAGAATGTGTAATACTACCAACTGTAACTGACAGCCTAATTAAGTTGGGCATGGGGGTGCGGTGGGTAGCCCAATGTAGATGATTTGCCTAAATAGAATCTCCCATTAAGCCCACAGGACACTTAGTAAATTTAGTATGTGGACTTGGGATTTTTTTTTTTCTTAAAACAGCTTGCATTCTATATACTTCATTATATAGAGGAATTACTTAGAAATTATTTAAATATTATAATAAACTGATTCTTGAAGAATGCATGTTAATATATATGGTTAAAACAGGCTACATTTTGATGCATAACAATAAGCCATCTATGTTATTATTCGTTTTTGACATGTGTATATATTTGTAACTTCGGTTTTCTGAAAGATATTTATTTCATAAAATAGATCCTTCTAACTTCAACTAATAGCAATGCTTCCAAAATAGACACGGAAGCTTTTTTAGATAAATTATGTGAAGATCTTCATAATATTTAAAGAATTGTCTTGTCGATATGTAATGGGTCGACTGATAAATATTTACTTTTAGTGTCTATACTTTTTTAGCATAACATAAATAATAAAGGATAAACTCTATTTGCATTGCAAGCTGCTTCACTACAATCTAGTGCATTTGAATGCTAGTTAAATTCTCTTTCAAATTCTAGTAATTAAATATGATATTGCATAGTGTATAACAGTGTCTCCCAAAAATGAGTTACAGGAAACAAGATACTCTGCACAAGAAGGGATCTGAGGCCAAGTGAATTTGGGAAATACTTTATATGTAAAGATTTAAAATGCATATTCATGACTGGCTTATCTAGAAACATACAAATAGTCTATAAACATGAAAAACTAACTTTTTCAATAGTCAAGAAAATGCAAATTAAAACGATAAGGAATTAGTTTTTGATTGATCATATTAGGGAAGACAGAAAAAAAGATAATCTTCAGTGTTGGAAAAGAAATGGGGAAATGGGCATGTTCATATAAAGAATGGGCAAGCTTGGCTCGTTCTGTAAACTGGCACTAACTTTCTGGCTGGGGGTATGTACCAAAAATATGTTTACATTTTGAGCCAGCAATTCTTTCATGACTGCAACCTAAAAAAAAAAAAAAATTAAGGATGTGAACCTACACACACACACACACACACACACACACACACACAGACACACACACAAACAATCTAAGTTTGGAATTTTTTTCTGGGCTATATGTGGTGGGATAAGATAGATATACCTATATCTATATATCTGTATTTTTTGATTATCTGTATTTCTTTTTTCACAAATGAAGTTTTAAAAAGACATGTAAAAATTCCTTGAAAAAAAAGATGTTTGAAATCATTTAATGTAAAACTGCATAGCAAACTTTAAAGACTCTAAAAATATCTGGAAATAAAACCAAAGAAAAAACTGTTCAACTTTATGATTTTTAACAGTCAATATTCTGAACCTTACCTTATAGAATTTATTGATATAGAGTCCAAGGAACTGGACAAAGACAGGTATTTATAACTGAGTGACCAGAACCAAAGACAATAAAAACAAAGAATATCTCAGATGACTCTCAAATGTTTTATCATTCAGTCCACAAAGCTGAACTTGGTGCCTCAATTTGTTGCAAGGAAAGATGAGAGCTAACTCATTATTTGAAGAAACCACTTGAAGTGAATGGACATTCGCAGAAATATCAAGCTGATGTCAAAAGATGCCAATTTTTAACAGAATAGAATGCTGCATTACTTTCATCTTCTTAGATATGTTACTTGCACTTCTATTATTATAATATCCATTGTTCTAAGACAATATATCCTTAAATGT
The DNA here is from genome assembly GCF_028564815.1 of Eubalaena glacialis. Taxonomy (NCBI): domain Eukaryota; kingdom Metazoa; phylum Chordata; class Mammalia; order Artiodactyla; family Balaenidae; genus Eubalaena; species Eubalaena glacialis. The sequence continues at coordinate 93,268,094 of NC_083723.1, read as the reverse complement.
AGAATCCTTAATAGTCCAAAGAGACAGGTTAAAAGTAGTTACAGACTATTATTACCACTACTTGAAAGTAAATCTAGAGAAGAAAGGCTAATCAAGAAGGAGGGCAATATTTACAGATTTGGATTAAAACAGATCAGTAAAGAAAATAGGACCTGATAGTTTCAACAGAAATGAGGAGTGATACTATCTCATGAGAGGTGAAGAGTGGAATATAAATTAGGAATAACCATTTGTATCTGCTTAAAAGAAAAAAAAAGAAAAACATTATGTTTGTGGGAACTCTTATTTCCTATGGTATGTATTTCATTTTAAATCACATGTATTTCACTTAAAATCAAAGAATCTGTTCAACAAGAGATTATTCTAGTGATCTTAGATAAGCACATATCTAAACATGAGCTCCAAATAATAAAGTAAAAATATTACTGATGGGAATAATGCAAATGAAAATTATTTTTAGAATTTCATACATAACAAAGGCCATGTCTCTAAATAATTTCTCCAAGAACGCCACATAAAAGTAGAGGTGCTACTTCATGTAATCGTAACTTCAACTGAGAAAGTATTTTTTAAATAAAGAGAAATGTTTTACCATGTAGATTATTATCTGATTCAAATCTCACAGCAACTCTTTATATCTGTGTTTAAGAAATACTATAATAGCATCTCAGTTATTTCTATCTTGTCCCCATGCAGTCCAATACGAAGCCCTCTAGACACATATCATATATGGCTATTTAAATTTAAGTTTAATTAAATTAAAATTAGAGTAAACGTTGAGTTCCTCAATCACACCAGCATATTTCAAGTGTTCAAAAACCGCAAATCGCTAGTGGTTCCTCTGTTGACAGAGTGCAGATACATAATATACACAACATTGTAAAACGTTTTATGGAGAAGGCCTGGGAGAAACACAGGCCCCTAAGCAGCTTGTAGGCTGTGCCAAAAAGCCTCCTTCAAGACATAACCCTGTGCATAGCTTCTGGGATCACAGCCCACAGCGTGGTGAGTCAGTTCAGTAACGGTTATCCCCATTTTATAGATTAAGATCTATGCCCAGAGAGAGAAAATGCCTTTCCTAAGGTCAGATATGTAATACATGGCAGACCCATAAGTTGAATTCAAGTTTGAGGTGTCAGCTGATGAGAGATCACACTCTTTGAAAAAAACTCCCTATGTAGCTTCCACTCAAAATATAACTGAACATAATTGACTACAAGGTAGCTCAATACAACAAGTACTGCCATAATTTTTCTCAAACATTTTGTAATTATATTACTAAAAACTATAGTGCTGCCACTAACCTAATAGTATTTAAATTTACTGGATATACACAATCTCCAAAAATATGTTGTACTAAATTTTAGACAAATGTTCAGGGGCTAATTGTATTGATCAATACAGAATAACAGTAAAAGTGGAACAAACATGGTAAATCAATCATTTAAAAACCTACTTAACCAGTTAGATAATTTGGGTGAATGCACTATACTTGTCAAGTCAATCAGTATCCAATGCCCGGCCCACATATGTAGGCATAATGGAATTTAGTTGGGAAAATATTGGATATAAAACAGTATTTTTAGGAGCTGTTTGAGATGTGTGGACAGAAGATGATCACTAGATTGGTTTGAGCATATAAAGGATTTTGAAAAAAGGCACTGTGTTAATAGTAAAACAATTTTGGAGGAGAAAAAGTCCTGAATGAACTTAAAGTTTCTTTTGCTGCTGAGATTTCTGAGTCTCTGACTTCCCTAGAAAAAGCACATAGTATAATCATAGAATCCTTTATTACAAACAAAATAATTATGCCTTATTTAAAATATATTATCGGATTTTTTCCCTCTTTGTCTAACTAGGCATATGCTGCATGGCCAAGAAGAGAATACACACACCTACCCTTTATCGACTTCTTCCTCAATATTAATTCATCCTTCTCCTCCTCAGCCAACCACAAATACCAGTGCTTACATGCTAGCAAAGAACGGGCCAACACTTCTCTTGTCATAGAATTTCAGAGCAAGAAGGGCCCTCAACGTTGTAAATGGCTCTAATGCTTCTTTAGATAGATCTGCATCTAAGATGCACTGCAGTAGCAACAGGCTTGAGAAATTCACACAGGACCCCCTAGGCAGCCTGCAGGCAGTGAGAGAAAAGCTGGTATAAGTACAACCCTGTGAAGGGCTTTCTGGTCCTGATCCATAGTTTGGAGAGTCAGGTTCAAGAAGTAGCATGCTCTAGGGTTTGCTACAGTGCACATTAAAACGGCAAAGCTCTTCCCTCTAATATTTGGTCAAGAAAATGTCTATAAATTTTCATGATAGTCTCACTTACAGGCAGAATTTCATTTGGTTAAATTCGTAATACTAGAAAAAAAGTAACTCAAATTGTTTTTGATAGGAATCAAAACTACCTGAATTAAGTGAATAAAAGGAATAACAAGCAAAATTTGTGTTCTAAAAGGGATATTGCAAATCTGTAAGCCACAGTACACTCTGCTCTTTAGGTAGGGGAATGTAGCCTCAGAGCCCACAAGATGGCATTTTGTAACATGGACATGTACATAGTAGGTGATCATGAATATGTACTGCCTATATGTATCATAAAATTAACATATACACATTACTATATATAAAATAGATAATCAACAAGGACCTGCCGTATAGCACAGGGAACTCTACTCAATATTCTGTAATAACCTATATGGGAAAAGAATCTGAAAAAGAATGGATATATGTGTATGTATAACTGAATCACTTTGCTGTACACCTGAAACTAACACAACGTTGTAAATCAACTATACTCCAATATAAAATAAAAATTAAATTAAAAAAATAATAAAAAGAACTATTGACTTCTGGTTTAGTATAATAGAGTAAGCACCCAATTCTACCTTCTTTTTCTACCTTTGTTTCAAAAATAGTAAAATTATATCAGTCCTGGGAAAATAAAATAAAAGATGTCAGCAGAGGACCAGAAAGTTTGAGAAACCAGGTATAAAGTGAGCAGATGAAAGGGCATAGATTGACAAACAAAAGAATATGGAAAAATGCAGCCCAAAATGCCCGTAGTAAATTCTTACTTCCCACAGAACACAAAGCGCAAGGGTGGGCCATGGTACAATCATCAGGGGAATTAATTAAAATCCACCATTGAGAATGGGCAGGCCTGTAAAACACCTACTCCTCCTACACACTCTCCAAGTAACAGAGCAAGGCTTCTCACAGAAATGGCTTTTGCCTTCAGGATAAAGTCTGAGAAGTGCATTATTAGTCTAAGAAAACAAACTATCTGTCTGGAGAAAGCACCCAATATGGTTGTAGGAATGCAAAAGATAAGCAGAGCAGAGTTGAGAATTAATGCCCCGACTCAATTACATATTTAAAAGTGAAGCAGGCCATGCATGCTTAAGGAAGAGCAGAAAGTAGTGGTGACAATAAAGTGAAGACCCAAAAGTGAAGCCTGCCTTTCAACACATTCCTGATGATTAAGGGAGAAGTTTACTGTTGAAAGAAATCTACACAACTGTGCAGAAAATTTACCCCAGCTACCATTCCTACTAATTAGCCAAGTCCTTCATTCATACATTGAACCAACAACCAAAAAGCATCAGACATTTGAAGCAAACCAACAGCATAAAAAAAGAACGAAAGAGACTAACAAATAATTTGTATGCTCAGAAAGATTTTAGTGGCTCCATAAAATAAAAATAGCCTGCTAGCTGTTTTTCTTTTTAAAGAGCTATCCTTTATAGCAGAGAATCAATAGGAAAAAATAGATATTTAAGTTTATTATTTGAGTAATAAAGATAACCACTAGAAGAGCTCAAAATAATAGAACTAGGCAAAATTGGTGTTAGTGAAAAAAGACTAAATTCCTATTCTTTTTATAGCAAGAAGTCAGAATATTTTATCTGTAGTTGATAAATCAAGAAACAGAAGCAGTATGTTTTACATAATAAATGCTGTAGGCGATCAGGGGAAACAACCAGTTATTTGGGGGACAAAAATGGCATCGCTTGAATTCAGTTTAAGAGTTTGGATGTGGAGACAGCCAAAATGTCCTGCTAAAGAAAAATATTCAGGGCTCCTTTTCAGTTCATGAGCTGGCACATCAACTAGCATCTATTCAATATGTTGGAAATCTTTCTAATGACAAATCTAAAGCAGTAATCAACCACCTGTTTACTGCTGAATGTTCCAGAAAAGCAATTCCCTTCGCATTCCAAAGAGTAATAGTTGGGAAAATATGAATTGTAAGTTTCCTGAGGGCAGGAAGTCTATCATTTTCCATTTTCAAGGGAACTAAAATCATAGAAACTATAAAAGATGTTTTCTTCTGGAGCTGGGGGAGAAGAGCCACTTCTTAACCTTTTGGACCATTTTATACTTTTTTATTGTTGTGCAGGCGTTATTTAATTGTTTTAAAGTATTTTTAAAAATCTAATTCAACTATGGGACTGAGAGTAGGTGGTTAAAAACTGAATGAGCTTAAAGTAAATATTAAAGACACTTTAAAACGAGGATGAGACCATTAGAATATTCAATAAGACACTAAGAACGACAGACTTTATTCTTTCATGTTCACCAAATCAGCAACTGATATGAACTTGGAGAACTTTACATAACTAGTGAGAGAATGGTATCCTCTTCTTATACAGGTTTAGGAAATACTTCCATATTTCTACCCTTGCCTATGCCTTTACTCAAGTATTTTACTCACATATTGTTGAAAATAGAAATCAGCATAACCTAAATTGAATTAATCACAATTTCTCAATTTTAAGATTACTATGCTTATATGTGTTTAAAGTTGGTCCATTCACACAATTAAAGCTGGAATTTAGTAATAATAATGAAACACCTAAAATTTAATATTAATTAAATAATGAGTACCTACCAAACTTAACATTTTAATAGTAATAATTAAAAAGGCTTTAAAAATACTCATAGTACTTTGTTAGTAAAACTGTCTTTATTAGTACAAACTATGATTTATAAATGCATTGCAATAGGAAGAAATTTTGTGCTAGTTTAAGAGAAATTATTTACAGTCAGTAATATATTGTTAAAATATATTTAAGCATGAAATAGAAGAACAAGAATATGAAGTATTATTTGGAATCTTGACATCTGGAAGTATTTCAAATGACTGTTCTGGGGGAAAGCTTCCTACAAAAATCTCATTTAAGATGAAAATGCAGCCAATTGAATACTGATAATTAAGAGGCAGACATAATTTGATATAATATACAGAAGAACTTTATTTAAAATATTAAATAAAATCAAAGGAATAGTTAACCAGTAACACTAACAAGTCATTATTAAATGTATTATAAGATGCAAATATTGTTAAAATATATGTGCATATTTAATGCACGAATTAAAGTCATCAAGCATTCTATAAAGTGTCATTTAATTTAACAAATGATAATAAGGTATTTATAAATGGAATCTAAGTAAAAAAGCAAACATCACTAAAAATACTTTCAGTAACTCGCACTATAGTAAACCTTTTTTTCCTCCCTACATCCCACAATCCTTTTTACTTCTGAAATACAGCACATATCATAGACTAAGTGATATAAAACTTTTTTAACATCATACTATAAGTAGGCCTTCTTCAGTTCAACCATCATATCTATCTGATATTCATGAGTTGCCAGGTGAAAAATTCAGTCAAGCAAATTTTGTAGACAAAACCCCAATAATATTATATTACTGAAACTATCTTACTTTTAAACTTAGTTTACTCAAAACAACTGATTGGTGAAGACACAGTTTTGCCCCTCACAGACACATACAAAGCAGCTAAATAAATAGCTAAAACAATGTTGAATATAATCACAGAGCATAAACTGGGGTGGGACCTAAGATTCTGCATTTCTAACAAATTCCCTGGTGATGCTGTTTGCCCAAGGAACACACAGTGTAGGGAGGGTCTAGATTAAGTGTTTCCTAATCGTGACTAATCCTCTGAATCACCCAGAGCACTTGGTAGAAGAAATACAGATTTTTCTGATTTTCATTGAAAATAATAAATCCCCATGTTTGAGTGAGACTCAGAAAAATGTGGACTAGACAGCTAAATTTGGGAACACTGATCTAAAGACTGCTAAAATTTAACAGAAACTCCATTCTTTAGTCTCACTGTTCCCAACAATATTTACGTATTTCAGAAACTTTTCTTGGTCAGTAAGAAAAAAGACCATTAGATGGCAAATGGAGAGAAAAAAACCCTTGACTATTGCTTACCATTATGTTTTCACTCAACACTGTACTTCCTTCCTGATTCTATGCAGAGATATTTAAATGAAATACTATAAATGACAAAAGAAAACCAAAATTCCACAGAAACAAAAGGAGATTACTCTTTAAAGTACCTACTGTATGCCAGCCCTTCTGCTAGACGGCATGTGTGTACATTTCTCATTGGGTAGCATGGAGAAACGAAATGGTGTTTCCCCCAAAGTCATCACAATCTAGCTAAGAAAAAGGTGGAGCAGCCTTCCATCCCGTACAGATTTTTATGGTAGCAAAGATATAACTACCTTATCCAGGAAGTGATGACCTCTATGATCTATTCTACCCCAGGGAGCAGAGAGGAGGGAAAGACTTGAGTGGGCAAAGGTATGGAGGTGGGAAATGCTTGGGCATATTTAGGGCAGAGTGAACATTTTGATTATTTTTGAGAGTCAGTTAAAAATAGGGAATGACAAGACACATGGCAGGAGGGGGAGATTTTAAAAAACAGCACAGATTCAAGAATGCCAAGTAAGTGTTTTACTGTCCAACAGAAGATTTAACAAGAATAGAAGATGTAATGAGAGTAAAGTGTTAGTTCAAGAAAGATAAGGACATGTAAACTAATTGAAGAAATATAGGAAGTTGTCAGAATTGAAAAAAAAAACAATCAAATGTTTGAGAGCACGAGTTGGAACACTGTCTGGTGATTGTCAAATCCTTTCTGTGTTCTTGTTTGAAGGGAGTGGAGCTGGAAATCCCTGGTTTATAGGAGGTGGATGGAGAAAGCCAAGGCAAGGTGTTCAAGGCAGCTAAGATGACTCAAATATTCAGGTACTCCTCCAATGTGAGGGCGGGGGAAGCTTTCTTTAAATAATGTTTGTAGTGGAGTTATAAAACAAACTAAAAACCACCAGAAAAATGCCACAGGTGGTGTGACATGAAGGAGAGATCTTGGAGGCAGACAGACCTGAACTGGGATCTTGGCTTCATCCTTTACTAAAATGTGACTCTAGCCCAGTTATTTTACTTCTCAGTTATGCTCAGCTTCCTCAAGAGAAAGGAATTTTTTTCCCTCAAGAGAAAAAAATAGGTGTAAATAGGTATAATAAAAATTATGGCAAATGGTTTCTATACCTAAAAGAGTGGGCTTGTGCCAAAGTGACCACAGTGCTGTTCTGCCTTGTAAAACCTGACATACTCGATACTTTCACCAACACCCCAGTAAAGGGCAAAACAGAAAAACATTTTAATTAAGTTTGGAGAGCAGATTTGTTTTGCAGGGAATTGAGAACTAAAAAAAGGAAAGAGATTCATTTTCAGTAAGAATGATATAGGAACTCCTCCATCAGAAGTCACAGAACTATTTGGAGAGAATATACATCCAATCATTTACCACCAATTCCTGAAATCTTACCATTTAAAGTCCACTTTGTAAAGCAGAAATATTTGCTGTTGTAAATGGGCTTCAAAAGCAAGGTCTCTATGTGTGTCTGTCTTCCTTCCTCCCTCCCTCCCTTCCTTCTTTCCTTTCTTATATTGTTTTCCTCATACTTTAGTTTTGATTTTATGAACAGAAAGAAGGTTTTTTTGGTTCAGGGATATGTTACTGTGTCATATCTTTGTATCCATACTGCATATACTAAATGCAGAATTAAGCAGGGACATGTATGTCTAAGAGCAATTTCAGTGGTTGGTTTATTGGGTTGCTCTTAAAATTTAAAACTGTCAATACAGTGAAAAAGAGGTTATCATAATATTTCTGCATATATTTCACTCCAGTTACATGTTCTGTTTTCACTAAAAGGTTTTTCTAAAAAGTGAAGAGCTATATTTTATTAATTACTAAAAATCAACCAATTACTTAAAAAGTTCAAAATCTTAATGTATCTAAATGTTTCATAAAATAATTAATGTTCTTCAGATTTATATTAATCCACCTTAAATTTCGGAGGGGAAGGAAAGAACACTCACATTATGATTAGGTTATTAGAGTCTCTTATAAGAAAATAGTTGCTAAGTTTTAACTCTAATGAGTAGCTATTCTTTTGGCTAAAAATATCATAAAGTATAACAAATATGGTGAGAGTAAAGCTGTCATAACTAGAAAATTTTAACAACCATGAATATACCCTTCCCTTCTTTCATACAGTTTGTCCGAGAAACAGGAATCCCTGAAAGGTGATGATACAAAGTTCAAACTTAGATGTCAAGACACTAGGGGAGAGAGACAAGATGGTAGTCACAAGCCACAAACAGATTTAATAAATAATATAAAGAGAGGTACTAACCTAGCTATGAGTTTACTCATTTTCAAATTTCTGTCCATTTTAGATGAAAGTGGGTTTCTATTTCCTTTAGAGATGAATTACCTCCACCTATGCCCTTGATGCCAGCACTCTCCCCCAATCATCTTTCAGAGCTTGTTTCCACTCTGTTCTTTTCCTTCTTGCTGTTTTAATCTTTTCATCTCCACTGCCCCCTCCCCCCAAGACCCTTCCTCAATTCTACTCCCGCAAGCCCCCATCCTATCACCTCCCTATTAATCAGTATTTTTCCCAAAGGACTAGTACACTACTTGTCTACGTATACTCTTTTAGTTACCACTCAAGTCACTGCCAGGGACTATATTCTTTGAAACTACTCTTACCAAATCTAATTACTTCGTTCATGTCTCACCCCACAGGCTTAAAACCAACCTTCAGTCTGTGATAATGCTTTTTAAAAAATCTCTTCTATTGTTCTTTGACTGATCTTGCGAACTCTCTGTGGTTGTCTTCCTTTTTACAATTTCCTTCAAAACAATGGACTCTAATTTCCTGCATATGGCCTCACTTCTAAAGATGCACCATCTCCAAGTCATCGCTGTCTGAACATGGATATCCTACCAGCAATGCAAATACACCTCCCAAACAACACTTTTATCACCTCTAACTTCCTATTGCCCACCGTCAAACCTGCTATTCTTCCTGTGTTCTAGATATCACCAGATTCCCAATCAAACAAACACAGATATCCAGGCACAAAATTCCAGAGATCTCAATTTTTTATGTTCCTCTAATTGCCAACATACCTTTTAAATCAAAGTGCTGTATTCTCCCTTAAATCTGTCCTCTTATCTCCTTACCCTGTCCTTCCCCTAGTTAAGATGACAACATCTTAATTGAACAACATCCAATTAATTTTTTTGGACAACATCCTCTCACCTAGACACATAGACTCCACTATTTTTTCTATTTCCAGTCACTTCTTCCTATTGCTCCCAAGGATATCTTTAAATATGATACTCTTGTTATGTTACATCCACTTTGTTGCTCAAAATCTTACAGAATATTTAAGGGTTTAAAAAAAAAAAAGCCAATTAAAACTTCAAATTCTGGCTGTGGTCCATATATTTAAAGACTATGCAACAACTTTTCCCCATAATGTTCTCCAATTCCCAAGATACAATACACTATGCCCTAACTTGAAAACCACCTATCCTTTTTTTACTTTATGTTCTATAACTTAGCTTATTCTGTCCTCATCACCTGGAATGCGCTCTACACTTATAGCGTGATGAATTTCTGTTTTTGTTTTTTTTTCTCAAAACTTCACCTCTAATAAACCTCTTCCATCTACTTGTCCTTAAATCTTTTTTTACAGTTTGCATTGATTTTTCAGTCCTAAATTATGTATTTTCCACCTTCATAGTATACACTTTTCAAAGGCAGGTGATCATTATTTTACTGAAAATTTTTGTAGCATGGTGAGTTATACATAGAATGTGCTCAGTGAATATGTGTTGAATAGAACTGAATGTCAGGGGGCTGTGTAAGAATAATTCCAAAAGTGTGGAATGGATTAGTATAGACATACAAGATCAAAAGAGTGATCAAACAATGTGGACTACATTGGTGAAAGAACATTCCTGTGGGATAGTAATTGAGCTGGACCTTGTATAGAATCTGATAAGCTGATAAGAGAAGAGAGGAAGTTACAGAGTGATAATAACACATGAAAAGGAACAGAAAAAAATGGAATAGAGTATGTTTGGGAACAGGAAGTAGATATATCAGTTAGAACCCAACATTTTTATTTGTGAAATAATAGGGCATAAAGTTGGGAAAGGAAAAGAGCCCAGTGGTGGGGCAACAGAATTGCAAGGCTGAGGTTTGTAAAGTTTTATCCAGCAGACACTGGGCAGCCATTAAAAACTGTACACAAGTCATGAGAAAAGGAAACAGGAGCAATTATTTATCCTATGATGGTAACAATAAAAAAAGGGTTTATGTGCTAATTAACAATGATAGCATTGATCGTTCCAGACACTTTGTAGGACTTTTCTAGAAGCACAGTTTCTCAACAGACTTCTAATCTCTCTACTCATTTCTATAGCTTTAAGTAGTCAATTTACAAGTGCTATGAATATTTTTTACAGGATCAAAGGTGTATGTTAGTCACTTAGCATTTTCATCTGATCAATTCAAGGATCCATTCTGAAGTTTACCTATTTAAATGTTTGATGTTTCAATATCAGACTTAAAGTATCAATATTATATCATCCACTTTACTTTGTATTTTAAAGTCAGGATGACCCACAAATCACTTATGTTCAATTGTTAAGACATAATATTTGTCTGATGGATAGTAGAAGACAACCTGAAAAGCCAGGGAAACCCTACAGAGCAACTGATCTTGTTTGGATGTGTAGAGAATAAATAAAAGGGGATAAAGGGAAAATGACTCTAAAAGATTAAGACTTTGTAACTATTAAGCTTATGCCTCTAAACATTAGGAGATAAATAGCAATGCCCTGCATAACTTTAAAAAATAAGTCTTTTTTTCTAGCTGAAGTCCTAACAAAAGAATGTAAGCAATAAATCAACAGTCTGGGATTTCGCGATTCACTTTAAAACATTTCTGGGGGAATCACTAAAGATCCTTGAATTTTTCTTTTCAAAAACCTCAACCTATAAATTAGACTATCTCACAGATCTGATTGAGACCTTAAAAGTGTCCTCAATTATTTGTAGTGAGGTGGATGGACTTAGAGTCTGTCATACAGAGTGAAGTAAGTCAGAAAGAGAAAAACAAATACCGTATGCTAACACATATATATGGAATCTAAAATTTAAAAAAAACAGCTTCTGAAGAACCTAGGGCAGGAAAGGAATAAAGACGCAGACGTAGAGAATGGACTTGAGGGCACGGGGAGGGGAAGGGTAAGCTGGGACGAAGTGAGAGAGTGGAATGGACATATATACACTACCAAATGTAAAATAGATAGCTAGTGGGAAGCAGCTGCATAGCACAGGGAGCTCAGCTCGGTGCTTTGTGACCACCTAGAGGGATGGGATGGAGAGGGTGGGAGGGAGATGCAAGAGGGAGGAGATATGGGGATATATGTATATGTATAGCTGATTCACTTTGTTATACAGCAGAAACTAACACACCATTGTAAAGCAATTATACTCCAATAAAGATGTTAAAAAAAAAAAGTGTCCTCAAGTAGTCGGGTAATATGCACGGTAATTTCAAAAGTGATCATGAAACTGATCCGGTTTTTGAAACCTGATTATAGGTAAATGTGATTAGCAACATTTGGAAAAAGGGAGTGGTTTCTTTCTTTAACAGATATATAGAATTAAAATTAAAGTACACAGCTTGCCAAAACTAATATATATGAACCGTGGCTCAAGTCTAAAGAACTATCAGATCATCAGGAGTTCTCCTTGAATTCAATGAATAATGAAGAGATATAAGGAAAGTCACTTGGATTCTTTAGTTTTCTCCACTGTAAAATAAAGGAGTTGAATTAGATGAATCTTAAGGCTCTTTTAAGCTAACATATTCCATCAGTCACTACAGGATGGAAATGCATGTGGATTAGACACCCTCGCCTCGGTATTTTGGCAATGCACTAACAGGGCACAACCCCTCCAATAAAGCAGAATGACTACGTAGGTAATATACAGAAAGACAAGGGTAAACATGCAAAAGAAGTATATTTTCCAGACTTAATATGCAAATGAAGTATATTTTTCACCCTTAATATAAGAGAGTATAAGAGAGAAGCAACTTACAGGCAACAACGATTTAGGGAGAAATAAAGATAAAACAACAGTATATGTTATTCATATTATTTTATTTCTTTTAATTTTATATTGATTACCTATGTATCAACAAAATATTGCATATATAACATTAAATTTCTAAACCTTTAAGCTTGTTTATCAAATTTTGATATCATTTTGCCAACATTCTTTCTCTCTCTAAAATTACACAACCACATGTGAATTTATGAATTATGCTTAATTTAATGAGAATTTATCTCTGAGATATTTACTTGATGCCTCCTGTTCACTGTAATATCTCTTAAGAATACTCTTACGTAAGAGTACTTAAGTAATATCTCTTCAGTTCTCTCTCATTCTATACTGTCTGTTTTAAGCCCCACTAAATATTTTACAACTCAAATCCTAAATTAGAATTAAGATATTATATTGTTATTCTGGAGTGTCATGTTATAACACACTGAATTTGAATGGTAGATTACTTCTGCCAATATTCCAAAATATCTCACACTATCTCTCTTAAGAGAGAACAGGAAGAAGGTCTGCTGGAATGGTAATGACGACTTCAGGGAAAAGAGCTTAGGAACATGGCTGCAAGAGCCGGAGCATTTCATGCTGTTCCTCAATGTTAAATACGACAAAAAAGTTTCATCTTGAAAAGCTTAACTTGATATAAGACTTTATTCTTTATTTTATCAGTAGCATGAATCTACTTGCATCAAATTTATTACCATTCTGATAAGGAATATAATTAATTGGAAATAAACAAGTGCAGTTTTATCTAAGATGTATGGTGCATTGTATGATTACAGCATGACCAAATTCTGATAATAATAGTAAGCTTTCTGAACCCTGCTGGATAAAGATTTAAAGTACAGTGTGCAGTTTCAGGTTTAAGTTTGAATGTCAGTGGGAATCATGTACTGTTTAACATGATATCCTACGTATTAAAATATATGAAAAATCTGGTTATTTAGAAATATCTTTAAGTGAATATACTGCTGCATGAATGGTGCCAGTAATAAAAATTTGATTCTATAATTTGTCAATCATGTGCATAACAAATAACTCATTTGCCTAATGAAAATTACAAATGTAAAAAATTTAACTTCAAAAAGAAGAGAAAGAAAAATGAATTGCAGATAGAACTCAATAAAAACACATGGACATTCTTTTACATAATTGATCTTTTAGCTATGTATGTGTATGTATGTTTGTGTATGTGCGTGTGCTCATGAGCTGTGAAAATGTATACACTAGGATGACTTGTTTTTTTGTGCCTTTCACTTATTATTATGCTACAATAAATGATGTGGAAATATACAAGGAACAGAAATACAAATAATAAATACAGAATACACATTTTATCAGTGATGTTTAGAAATATGCAAGAACTATAGAGTGAACTGTTAGAAGTTAACACAGATTATATTTCATATTTGTAGAGACTATCACTAATAGCTCATTACAAATAACTTCAAATGTGAAAGGAAAAATACAGTCTTCAAATGGGCAACATAAATTCACATTATTGCCACATATATATTCTAGTGTGTGTATCAATTTAGTTGATGAAAAATATATTAACAACAACAAAACCAGATAACTAAATAAATAATCCTTTCATCAGCCCCTGATTTCTGTCATACTAATGCTTTGGTGAATCATCAAGGGGAGTAAATTATTCATTATAAATTTCAAAGAGGAGTCCCCATTGAAAAAGCTCTGCTACTGGTCCTTCTTGGAACCAACATCAAGAGAATTCATGGCAGTTTCAAATATTGCAATAAAATAAAAGGTGAGAGGCAATCACTCAGGAGAGGTGTCTAGAATGAACTGAGCTCAGGGAGCTACATCCCAGCTGAGTGAGGTGTGTAAAGATAATTATTAATATCTTGAGTTATACTAGGAAAGAAAAAGATTAATCAAGGAGTTGCATGCAAATGTCAGTCAAGGCTTAAAAACAGAAACCTTTATTCTACTTGCAACGGAGAATCTGGAAGGTTTTTAATAGTAGCTCTAAATATGGTCACTATATTATAGCGTTATGGCATTAACAGAATCAGCTGTAATATAGGTGTTTGAAATGTTTGATTATCTTAAGGTTTATTTTAAATCAAAGGATCTAGCACAATACCAATCCCACTGTAAAGAGTGAATACAAACTACTCAAAATGAACATGGTGAATTAACAAATCTGATTTTTACTGCTTCAACATGAATTTAAAATTTTACTAACACAACTTTGCATTAATAGCAAAGAGTTAAATCTTGCAATATAGGTTTTATATAGAAAGGACTCTCCAAAAATTTTTATCCCAGGTTAATTGTCTCCAGCTTGTTAGTTAAAATGATCAACTCTACTAATAAGTAGTAATTTATCTCTAATTCTTGGTTAATCTCTGCCAATACATTTATAAAAGAGAAGGGAAGAAATAATCGGAGATAATCTGGCACTGCCACATGTATTTCCTAATTTCCTATCTTCACGTGTTCTGGTTGGATACAGACAGTTGAGAGCACAATCATTTTCTTAACATTCTTTAGCCATGATTTTCCTTGACTGCCTGAGGACATCATTTAGCTCTGGTGAGGCAGGGTTCTTTCTCTTTCACTTAGCTTAACAAATCAGAAAACATCTGGATAACTGATTTTTGTGAGGGAAAAAGTCAGTGTTCAACTTAAATTAATGAATATAAAGACTTTCCTCTCAGGAAGGAACATTTCCATCTGTTTTGGTCATGGCATAAGGTGATGCCCAAAGCCCCTTAGTGTTAATACCAAATGCATATTTAAATTTATGTCAAACAGAATTGCCTCTTTGGTCCAAGCAAGAGTATATTGATGCTACTACAGATACTGACTCAAACACCTACTGCACACTTCCTATGTGTTAGTCATCATGCTAAGTACTTCTGGGGGTTATCAAATGTAATCCCTGTACTGCCCTATGAGGCAGATACTATTATTGTCCTAATTTTACAGATTGAGAGCATGAGGCTAGAAGAGGTCAAGTAATTTGCCCAATATTCAATCTAGAAAGCTGATTCCAGAGCCCATGGGACAGAGTATTTGGTACTGGGCAGAATTTATTTAAAGCCTAAAAAGAGAGATGAATTTGGAACAGAAAATAAGAGATTCTTAAAACTGTCACTATCCCCTTTTCCTTTTTTCCTCCAATCCACAATTCCCATCAAAATAAAACATTCAGGAGTCAGTCACAACAGAATCAAGATCTGTAGGGTAAAAGATGACAATGTGATCAATAGAATTTAATTTGAATGTGATATAAAACTGCTAGACCAAGACCAGCCAAGTCTTTATTTTTAATTTATAGGTCCAACAAATTTTGTTCATCAAGATATGCATTTGACCCAGTGGTAAATGTTTTGAAATTAAGATCCAGAAGACAAAGACTCTGAGCATTCTTGTAATTGCCTTAGCACTTAGAGCTAACAGGCAGAGTCCTATGTAAAATAGTATTCACATAGGTGTAAAAACCTATAGGCAAGACTAACAATAATATTATCTGCAGGTAGGTGCTAATAAGGCTATTCAGGCAGATGAGGTGTCAACAAGGTCTACTTCTTGAGGAGTGAACTTGGGTTGCTACTGTGTGGCAGGGAAGCCAAAGGTTGGGAAATTTAGGATCTTGACAGAATTAGCCATTTGTAAAGCTGTTTGATATATCAGGGAAAAAAGAAAGGCACCAATTCCATTACTAAAGTTTGAAAGAAAAGTAAAATAAGTGAAGATTTTTCCAGATTGGAGTTAAATATACATCATTTGAAAAAATTGAGGGTGAAAAGCAAGTATCGAAAAGAAATCTCTTACAATGATGTTCACTTACACTCATCTTCTTGTCTGTTAAAGCCAGAACTTAATGCTTTTTCCTATAAAATTCAAACTTATAATAAGAATATTAAATTGTTACTCTTAGAATATTAAATGTACAACCTCTGGAGCCCAAACATTTCTTCTAAAAAAAACAGGGAATAGAATTTAAGATTACAATTTTTATGTAGACATGATGTGAGTACAATTACTACTACCCAGTACTGCAGTGAATTAGTAGAGGCACAATAAACATAATCTATTAGTGAGTTCACAAAAGTGTCTCTACTGTTCAACAACATGATAATAAGGAGACACAATACTTAGATGATGGCCAACATCTTATGGCTACTTCCAGACCAAAACACCAGAAAATACTCCTTTGAAATATATTTTCATTGCATCTTTGGTTAGGAACCTGACACCATAAATACCTGAAAGAGCATGATATGATGGCGAGCTTTTGACATCTGTTTAATCTCAACTATGTAACATTACTATTTCTTTAAGATAATTTGGGCTTTAACCTACATTTGGTAATTGTAAGTGGCTTTCCTCCCCTGAGATTTATAGTACTTTATTTCAGGCTTGTTAATAAACTGGTAGGAGAGAAGGGGTAAAATTAATTTAATCTGCCACTTTAGAACACATGCCTGAAAATTTTGTTTTTTTATTTGTGAAGGTTGATCAATCATGGAAGTAATATGTGTGATATTAAGTTAATCCATTGATAGGGCATTATGTAGGGTCTCTTAAGAATTTAGAAAACTATTACAGTGGTTCACAATTTATTATAAATGTGAGGTATACAGATTATAAAGGGACGGGGCTGGTTTTAGATATGCCTATCTATCCTTTCCATACCTTTGTTCCTTCCATCCCACCAGTAATCTCATGGTGCTCAGATTCAGTCGAGTACCACCCCAGCATACTAGTACTTATAAAATTTAACAAATACTAAGAGAGAGAGCCATGACCATCACACAGAAACTGTCAACTATGAATAACAAATAGTATTTGTTTTAGTTTGCATCTTGGTTTTAAATCACATTATGTAGCCATTTTAGCTTGCAGAAAGTTTAATATAATCAATAAAGGAAATAAGCACCTACTTAGTATTTAATGTTTCCCTTGTGTTGTGAAGTCAAGAACCATCATTTGCAAAGTCACTCAGTGACTAACTTGAAGTATTAAGTTTGGTGCACTGCAGGGATGGAAAACACCTAATCCATGCACTGCCATGCTCTCTCCCCCCACCAACCACAGCAGACCTCACTAATTTATCCTGTTGTTCTTTCTGTCTTGGAGACTAACTGCAGTCTCAGACACATGGCAAAACCTCAGACTCCTGTTCAACACTGCATTCAAGGCAGCCATGAACAATGTGGCATACCTCTGGAAAGACCAATACATTGGTGATCACAAACCTGGGCTATAGATTCAGGCTTGCCATTGAGGAACTGCAGGGCACCTGTGAGCCATTCATTTAATTTCTCCATGGTTTGTTTTTACTCTGAAAACATTTCAGTGAAAATATAAAGATCTGTTGCTGTAGATTTATTTTTCCATCAGTAGAGAGTAATTTTTTAAATGGTAGAAGTAGATTTACATAAAGAACAAACACTATTATTGGTTAAGCCATCTCACTCTTCAGTCTAAAGAAAACAATTTTTCCATTGAAATTATTTTAGGAAAAAGTGTTACCAATTAAGAATACTGCCTGTTCCATTTTTAATGCACTATTTTTTTAAGTATAATTTTGAACGAATCTTCTTTACTAAGTTAAAATATCGTTATTTTTGAAGTGTAACTAAAATTTATTTTCTTCAAAACATACAGAGAGGGCTCCCCTGGTGGCGCAGTGGTTGAGAATCTGCCTGTCAATGCAGGGGACACAGGTTCGAGCCCTGGTCTGGGAAGATTCCACATGCTGCGGAGCAACTAGGCCCGTGAGCCACAATTACTGAGCCTGCGCGTCTGGAGCCTGTGCTCCGCAACAAGAGAGGCCGCGATAGTGAGAGGCCCGCGCACCGCGATGAAGAGTGGCCCCCGCTTGCCGCAACTAGAGAAAGCCCTCGCACAGAAACGAAAACCCAAAACAGCCATAAATAAATAAATAAATAAATAAATAAATAAATAAATAAAAATTAAAAAAAAAACCATACAGAGAAAACCTAGAAATTAAGATTATTTTAGTCTTTCACATAAATTTACATAATTTCAGCAAAACTTAACACTACTTTTTAATTTTTGCTATTTTTTCAAATGTTATTATTGTAAAGAAAGCTTAGGAGGGCAAACACTTTAGAATTAAAATGAATGAAATCCCAAACTAGATAATTTCAGATCATTATGAAACCTAATTTCATGTGCAAAATTTATTACCAATCCCCTGCATTCACTATTTCCATAAAATAGTATATGTTACTGCTGTTTCCGTTTCCATTTTTGTTTTGCATCTAACATTTAAAAAATGTTTAAAGTTTATATATTTTCCACAAAGAAGAGCATTCCATGTTAATTTGACACTATTTTTATTGAGAAAAATCTTTCTTTTTTTCAACTAAGGTATGAAATTATATATTTCTTTTTCATTCAGGAAGACACTGATTATTTGTCTATGAGTCTTAATTATGTTGTGTTCTACCAATCATAAATTAGGAAATATTATGTATATGGTAGTAAAAAAAAATAAGTTTTGGGTGAGTCAATTTAGGAATATTCTAGACCATGGAAACTAAAAAAGTACATCAATTCTTAAGGAAACAAGCAAAAATTCTATATATGAAAATATACGACTTACACATTTAGAGATTCCTTAGGAATACAGGTAGTATCCATGGTAAATAGAAACATGAAGTTGCTCTGTTTAAAAATTCTTGAACGGCCACTTCAGGGTTGCTATTCATTTCCAAGGCTAACCAGTATGTGAACTGGGTCATGGAAGCAATTTTCATTGGATATTATAGTCTAAAGAGACAAATTACACTCTAGTGACAGAATATGTAAAAAGAGGCCTTGGCATATTTATATGGTAACTTGCAGAACATGGAACAGCAACTTTTCCCTAAAATATGTATTGTATCTATCCATAGTCTCAATGCACTTATTTTATGCATATCAATACCATCTCATCAAATTATTCCTAAATCTCTTCAAGAAAAGTGTAGTGGTTCAAGAAAAGTACAGAGGTGAAAAAGCCATATGCTCTCATATATATAAGGTAAACTTTAATGCCATCAACTCACAGAAACTGTGAACTTTATGTATATCTGACGAAACACAATTGAAGTGAGAATTTAAGTAACAGAAAACAAACTAATTACATCTGTGCCTTAACATTAGTCATCTCTTGATCATCTGCATCAATGGAAGGCAGTGGCTGACAGAAAATCACAGACCATCTCTTTAGCAGGGTTGGGTCTATGGCCTTGTGCATAGTAGCTGAATTACTAATTGCCCACTGTAACTTACTGCAAATGTGTTGTGAGGATGCCCATCACCAGAAGAGTGGCCACAGACACATAATTTTGTTTCTGGAAGCAATTCCTAGATTAAACAAAGAGAATCAGGAGTTGGCTTTTTTTTTTTTTTTTCCCAATCTTAAGGCTTACGCTAATAATGTACATTATCATTTAAGAAAATATTATTTGGATTATTATCTTGGTAGGTTGACCTAGGCAAGACTACTCCACCTTTGCCTCACAGTTAATAATAGTATTAAATATAAATTTAAAAAACAGGAATAATTTGGCAGATGTTAATTTGAATATTTGAACATACGAAATAACCACTAACCACAAATTATTGATCATCTACCAGGATATTGACTTAGGAGCCTCACTTCCCACTTCTAAGCTAAAATTATGGCCGATGTTTATTAATAAATATTCCTATAGCTTTAAATCGTACTGTGATTTTAGAGTATGGGATGATATTTGTCCTTAAAACTTTATCTCTTTTTGAAAAAGCTAACTGATGACTTGTAGTCAATTATAACCAATACGAATGAACATAAATCCTGTCTTGTCATGAAATGTGAGAACAATCACAAGAATCCCTTTAAATAACTGCCTTGGCTCTGCATTACTATTACACAAATATTGCCATAAAATACATACTTAAGACTATGGAGTTAAACTCAGTAATCTCTGTTAAAACCTGTTGAATTGTGTCATTTGTATTGAAAATTACTCTATACACTCAAATGAATAGTTTGCATTTTTATCTGTAAAAGCAAAGTGATTATTTATTGATAAATGACATGGAATGTCATTTTTTACCTAAGTAGCATTAGACATTTCAAAAGATTTTGTCTGAAGGGCAAAAGGATTACACTGCATTTGAGTAGACCATGTGACAACACATCCTTAGACTTCATGTATGATATGAAAGGATGATCCCCATTCATAAGATACACAAGGGAAATTATATCAGAAAACAAGAAAAGCAAGGAGGGATGTGGTAGGGGTGTCAGGGAGTATTTGTAGTGGTTTGATGCATGTAAATATTACATCTTATAAATAATTCTTTTCAAATACATCTCTGAAGTTCAGGGGATCTGTTTGAGAAACGGATTGTACATGCTTTACATGACTATATGCCGTTTTCTTCAAGATAAGAGCAACATTAATTTAAACAGAAAAAAAAAAATGGCTTCCAAAATATTCTTTCCCTTCAATTTCCTATGAAGAAGTATGTCACCTGACGCTGGCAGATGAGGATGAAGAAAAAACGTTCAAGTTATATTTTACTGTCAGAATCCAACAAACACTTTTTCATCTAAATTATTTTGTCAACAGCCTTGTAGTACCCTTGCTAACCTTATTTGGCACCAGTGCATAATTAGATACACAGGGGTGTGACTCCAATTGAAGGTGTTGGCATTGAAGCACTCTGTGAAAATATTAACTATGAGGTTAACTCCAATTTTCTCTTCTTTAATTAAATGCACATGGTACTAATGAGGTAACCTACTGTTCCTTGATAGCACTAATTAGCTAAGAGGAGAGTACACTCTCACACTGCAATTTAAACCTAAAAATAAGGTTGAAATATGCTAATTGCAGGCAATTTAAAACAGTACAAGTTGAAGAACTAGTCATAATAAGAGAAACTGACTGCTTTACAGCTAGGCAGCTGTAACTTTGGTTAAAATCAAAACAAGCCACACGATTTTTGGACTGCTATTTAAGGAGGTCATAAGCATCCTAAAAAAAAAAAAGAAATGAAATGCTACTCCGTACTGCAGCAATGAACCAGACTAACAAAAATTCCTCAGATCGATACTCATCTACCTAAAACCAAAAATCAGTGAGCATCATGACAACTCCAAAGGTGCCACGACACTGTATTTAGTACTGAAAATGAAACTTCATAAATAAGCAACATCACCTGAAGCTCTTTCAAGAGCACCCAAATTAAATATTGTACTTTGTGTCTAACATAGACAAAACATGTCAGGTGCTGAAGATTTGCCATCCCAATCACAGAGTCTGAAGGGAGGATACAGAGACGATTAAGAAACAGGACATTTCCAGACCAGGTACAAGTACACTGATAAAAATACACAAAAGATGCTATGAAATAAAATGCTGTAGGCATCATTTAAACGATACAGGTGCCAAAATTATCGGAAGGATTTCATTATAAGAAGGAGATTTTTGCTACATTTCTTCTACAGATTAGAGCTCTGTGATGGGAGTAGCCTGAAGCTTCACTGTGAGAGAGAATGTTCTCCATTCTCAGCTCAAATGACTCAGAAACATAATTTCAGTAAATCTAAGTATAATCCAAACATATCTTCTTTAATTGTGTCTCAAACATTTCCCCAATATGATTTTAACTGATAACCATTGAGATAACTTTGACATGAAACAAGATTCTGAAGGACCTTCTGAAGCCATGACATATTTTTGTTCATCAGAAACTTTGTTTAACCAAAGCAATCATTGCCTGACAATGCCAAATCATTCCTGTTACCATAGATAAAAATACAGCACATTAAAATGATACTGTCATTAATCTATCCTTAGAGACAAAAGAGATAGGACTGTCCCACACTAAGGACTCACAGTGACATTTCTGCCCTGTCATTCTGCATGCAAAATTATAAGATATATACAGTTTAAATAATCAAAAGAGTTGAGCAAGGAATAAAAATAGAGTTAAAAAGCAAAATTTATGAAAAGAGAAAGTCAACTTAATCTTATGTTTACTGAAGAACAATACCCTGGAAAAAAGCAAACCATTTGAAAGGCACAGGCTTTTAAGTAACTCCCAACTAATAACTCCAGGAGTTTAAAGTATGTGAGAATAAACTTTGCACTGCCATTAGCCCATCATCATGTCTTGCCAAAAAGCTTGGTTGAAGAAACTGCTTTGAAAATCCTACCCAGCTTCTTCTCCTGGCTGTCCTAGAGCTTTCTACAACAGATGGAGACAGAATGTTGGCAAGAGACGCGCTAATCAACCTCCGACCAACCATGCTTGAACAGATCCATGAAGCTGCAGGTCTGTGAAGGAGTAGCAAGGCGAATGAAATCAGACAGTCATTTAGAAATGGGTCTCCTGGAGGAAACCTGACATAATCCAGCAAATCACAGGGAAACACAATGTGAATGGATGTTTTAAGTGTTTGCATCTGTTTCAAATAAGCACCAAAGAACCTTTTAACAGTGAAAAGGCCAGGACGATGTACTGGAAGGGGCTTTCAACATTAACTTCAGAGGGAAAGTATTCTTCCGTTAAATATGGATCATTGCCTGAAATTTTCTGTTAAAACAATAAAGACTGTTCAGTGTTCAGTGCTGGAAATAAGAATACTAGCTCTGGAGACAGTCTGCCGGGGTTCAGATCCTGACTCAACACTTACTAGTAGTGTGACCTTGAGCAAGTTACTTTGCTCTTCTGGCCTCTCTCTCTAGAAAGGGGGTAGTAAGTAACAACGTCCTAGGGTTGTTAAATACATTGATTTATTAAGTACTTAGAATAGTGCTGGTACCCATATACTTAATGTTTCTTAGCTATGTAGTTAATATTTATTAGCTATCATTATTGCTTCAGAACATTCAATTTCTTTCAAATAAAATTTTTTTAACGTTCTACTGTGTATAAAACACACTGTAAAGGATGCAAAAATTCCCAAGACATTCTATCTGCGTTCAAATAGCTTTCCGCCTCCTATTGGACTTCATGATACAAATCAAAGCCTCTTCCATATGAATAAAAAATATTTTTTCTCCTTAGAAACCTGGTGTGGTAAAGCAAAAAGTTAATATGAGGGTGTCTGCATTCAGTGACAAGGTGAAGTGACTTCTAAGAAATAATATAATTTTTGCAAAGTTGATGAAGGTATATTTTCATAGAAAAATAGGAAAGTATTATAAATTGATCTTTCCTAACGAATGAAAATATTTTTAAATTATAATTTTTCTTGAAGCTGGCTGAAAATGGGATCAAATTTTTCTTTAACATGTTTAAAACTTTAGTGTCTTATAAAATTTGGGGTAAAATGGTATCTGAATGGAACAGTGATCTACATTTTAAAGGTGCAAAAATTTTAAAATAGTGTTCAGCCAGTCAAGAAATGTGGATACTCTTGACCTAGTATGAAACAGGAATAAAATTAAACGGTTAACTGGCCTTTCCTCCACTCTAACTGTTCTGTTTGTTGGCTTGGTTGGCTATCTTTAGGCCGTTCATCACATCTGATGGAAACTGTCCCAGGGACAGTGTGGCCAGAGTTGTGCCAGGATAATATGTGTTGGCTTTGCAAATTCAAATTACTTCGTCAATCCCCAGCCCACCTCTGAAAAACAGACTAAAAGCTGCCTAGACCTGACAGAGGAGGTGAAGAAAAGAGAACTGCTGTCTGACAAACATTATTTCATAAGACCAGTGGATCTGAGTAGGTGGTATATTGTTTGGAGTCAGTCAACGAGGTGCAGGGACCATGTACCCCACAGGACCAAACCAATATTAGCACATGCCCGAAGACTCTTCATTCTTCATTCTGAGCAAGAAGTAAGTCCTGCCTTACTTCCTTCTGTGGCACTGACTACAAAACCCATATGATATTGAGGAGAATAGGGTGCAGCCATTAAAGAATCACTTCGCAGAGAAAGAAAATAGAGCCCAGGGAGCTGAAATTATTTACAAAAGCTCATGCTTTTATTTATTTTTTAAGGCTGCTGTGCATCACAATAGCCTACTGGAACAGGTTCTCAAATGTTAGCATGTAAAGGAAATGTCTGGATAAACTGTTATAATTGAAAATTCTACACTTCTAGGGACTCAGATTCAAAAGATCTGAGATAGGGCCCATGAATATGCATTTTCACAAGCATCTTGGTGATTGTGATTTAGAGCTTCCATGATTACACTTTGAGAAATATTGTCTTCTGTGTTCAAGATATTTGTGCGACAGGTGATTTCTCATTCTTTTATTCCATTATTCAGTCAGTGAACATTTTTCAGTACCTACTGTGTGCTATAAATTATGTTAGCCATGTGGATATAAAAATGAATGAAAATTGTCCTTGGTTTCCGAGGAGAGTGGGAGGAAAAGCCTTGTAAACTAGGATACAACTAAGTAAGTGCCATTTGCATCTTGAACCCTTTGACACTCCATTAAAGTCAAGAATGGCCTCCTCAGAAAAAAATTGAATTGCATAAAATAAAATGTAAGAAGTTAGAAAGGAAATCAGTTATGTTGAAATTCAGTTTTCAAAATATTTAAAAAGCCACATTTTTGAAATATTAATAAATGTGCTTCTTTGTAAATACATTAAATAAGAATATACAATGTCAGGTTTAATAACCACTATAATTTTTAAGTAGTAATAAGCATAACTAATATTTCTAGATATTTTTGCCAACAGATGAAACATCTGTAATTTTTTTTGAGGACGATGCCACAGATACTGCCAATACTATTGTGGTTTGTTACCTACATTCATAATAGAAGAAAATATTAAGTTTTAATTAGAAGTGAAAGTGAGAATACTCTTTTTCCTCCATTCATATTCATAGACCTCCTGAATTCTACCCATGGATCCTAGGTTGAGACTCAACATTAGAGAGAAATGTATTGTTGAAGAGGTAAAAAGTACAGTTCCATTGTATTGGAAGAATGTATTAAGAATGAGGAATTTATTACTCGAAAAAGAAAGACGTGGAAAGGAAGAAAGGGAGAATCCAAAAGATTTAGAATTGTACTTGAGAAATATGATCATGTGGGTATGGCTGGAGTGTGGTGTGGATGAGGACGGGGGTGAGAGAGAAGACTGGAAAGCTCGGACTATGAAAAGTTCTGCCCATCAGACAAAGGGAATTTCTGTCACGTCCTGAGGTAAAGGGGAGGAGCAAATTTTCTTTTAAGGAGACAAGAGAAAAGCATGAGGGTGTGGGCTTAGACTGGAATTGGGAAAAACTGGTAGCTGGTAGCCTAAGATGCCCGAAGGTTCACCGGAGAGTAATTTATGGTCTGGGCTGAATGAGGAGCAGTGAACGTAAGAACAGGATATACTCAATCTGAGAGAGGCTAACTTCCGAGGATTGGAAGACTACCTGAGTGATAGAGTGAGAGAGTGAAGGATAAAGGACACTGGGAGTAGGCTGTGATGTCACCAGCAAGATAAGAGGCTGCAAGAAAAACTGGTTTTTAAGGAATAGAGGAGAATGTGCTTTAACTGAAAATACTAGAAATACTACACTAGAGCTTACTGCAGGACATCCAGGTAGTTATTTCTAGCGAACATTTGAGTAGAGCACAAGCCTTAAGTTCAGGAGACAAGGCAAGATATATAGAGATCTGAGACCTTATGTGGTGGTGACCCCACAGGAAGTGGATAAGTTCTGTCACGGAGATCATCTAAAGGAATGGTTCTCAACCTGTGCCATGTGCTAGCATCACCTGGGGAGCTTTGAGTCAATACTGATGCTGGGCTCCACCGCCTTCAGCTTCTGATTTTATTAGGCTAGGATGGCGCTCAGGCACCTCAGGTAATGATAATGTGCAGCCAGAGTTTAGCACCACTGATGTAACAATTGAACATAAAAAGTTATGGACAGAGATGAGGAAAGCCACCAAATTCAGAGGACTGGTGTCAAATGTCTCAAGTGTTCTGACAGGGTCTAGTAGGATGGGACTTTGACTTGAATACAACTCTCAGAGGTTGTCAGTGATACTCAAAAGAATAATTTCAGAATGGGAGTGGTGATAGAGACATAATATAATAAGTTAAAGAAGGAACAGAGATTGAAGGGTAACTAATTCTTTCCAAAAGTTTAATGATGAAGGAAAGGAGTGGGTTAGGAGTATTGCCTGATATAAAACAACGGTTCAAATAAGATTTTGTTCTGTGGGTGTTTGGTTTTTAAAGACAGGAAGACTCACAGAAAATGGGAGACTGAAGATACAGGAAAGCAGTTGTGAGGCTGACACGACAAGGTCGTAGGAAAGGCTGGGCAGGGCAGGTATCAAGTTGGCCTTGGAGAAAAGATCTCACTGTGATACAAAAGGGCATAAAGAGAGGTGCCAATATGAGTTTGTTTTAGGAGTGGAGATGAGAGAGGCAGAGGGAGATCTTAGTTGGTGGCCTCTAAATTTTATCTCTGAAGTAGGAGACGAAGTCTCTGGGAATAGGGGCTCAGTGTGAGATGTAGGAGCTTAAAGGGGACAGTTAAGGCAGGAAGCTGGTGTAGGGAGGGGGGAGTGAGGAGTTTAGAAACAATTGCTAAACAGGGATGAAGGCTAAGCTGAAGTTGTGGACTCAAAACTGCCTGATACTGTGATTTTCTGTAGGAATATTCAGTAGCTTGCTTGGGAGTAGGAGTAAGGAAAGCCACAGTTTGGAGAATGGAGAGCAAGGTCAGAGTGAACAATACAAAATAGCCAGAGTTTCTTTAATGTCATCATTAATCATGGGATACAGTTGGATCGGGAAGCCATGTAGGTGGGCGGCGGGGGTGGTGATGTGGAGAGAATGACAAGGAAGAGCAGTGCTTATGATCAGAATGGGATTCCTTAGGTCTACTAACTCAGATTGATTTTAAAAAATTGGTCCAAGGACATACAGAATATTGTTGAAGGTACCGATTATAAAAAGTTTATAATTTTCTGCTTGTTCATGGATCAGTGTAAATTTTTTTAAATAGTATATTTTCTTTTCCTTGCTAAACATGCCAAATTATACCATTCACTGGTAACAAACTCAACATGAAAATCCAAATTCATGAAATTAAATTAGGGATTCCTATTTCCTGAATTATTCAAAATAAAAATGTAGTTAAGATTGTATTTACTTAAACAGAAAGAGAACTCATCTGAAATAAATTTGATTTTTATATAATCCTTAGGAACATATGTATTAGTGAATCTTCATGTACAAATGTGTTACTAGGTGCTATTTCTATACAGTTCCCTATTGCCTTGTGTTTCCTTACTGTTGAAAGAGTAGGGTTCTTTGAGAAAAAAACTATTGTCGAGACCGTGCTACAATCTTGTAGCAAACCAGCTCAGTGACTACAGACGAAATCTGTTGATCTTCCCTACCTGGAATCTATTCCTCTTTCTGCTAACAACACCAAAGTTTTTCTTGGGGGACCGTGCCCATTCTGCACCCCAGCTCCCAACATCATATGCAAATTGGTAGGACTGGCTCAAGGGTAGGTGGATGCTACAAATAGGCCAATCAGATTCCCTCTCTCAGTAACTGATTCTTGAGAATAATAAACAGGAATTCATCCAACCTAATGCTGGGACCCCACAGAGCCTGTCCAACGATCTTGCTTTTGCTTTTTATCTTTCTGTGACCAGATTTTTGTTTCATTTTTCCTTGTATTTTGTGACCAATTCTGTATCTTTGAATAGATCCCACTTTTTTGTTTAAGTTTTATGTGTATTTCTGTGACTTGAAGCCAGAGAAATAAACTAACAAGAATACTTCAAAATGTTTCAATCAATGATCTCACTGCCAAAATTAGGATTAAACTTTGATAGCCTTTAAATTAAGTTTTGGAGCAAATTTTAGGTTATAATTCAAAGACAAAAGAGACAAAAGATAAGGCTGGAAGTCATGATCTTGGCTACCTCATGTTTTACTAGTTGCAAAATTAAGGGAAGTAATCACAAATTGCTGTCATAATGTCAGCTTTATAAATCTTTTCCTCTCCTAAAATGTCAGCTTGTATAATCAGACTTTCTATTCTGCAAAACACAGTTTAATATATAAAAATGGCAAAATAAAACATTAGATTAAATTTTAAAATATCTTCACAGGTACATTTATTAATGTATTGATTCTTGATGGGCATTAGGATTTTTATTTTTATCATAATTTAAGATTACATACTCATTTGTTTTTCCTTATTCAACAGATTCTAAATTATTTCTTTTCTTTTCTTTAAAAAAGAAAGGGTAGGTAAACACTAGCAAAGAAAGTTTAGTGATGGCTATTGTCTCAATCCGCATACCACATATTTGGAGGATTTGAGATTTTAAAGTACTTAATATTAATCAATTAAATCCATTGACATTTCTAAAATAAATTCGATCCCCATTTCACAGCTTAAAAGAACTGAAGAATTAACAAAGATTACACAATATAACAGTGTCGAACTCAGATTTTTCACCCTGGTTTTCGTCAATCCCCTTCTTATTCACCTCAGAAAGCCACCATCATAACTGGCACTAATTGGCACCCTTGTGAGAAACCTCAGCAGAGGAGCCAGGAATAGAAAAGATATGGACACCTCTCATCCACAGAGCCCAGCTGTCTGCAGAGGTGAGGCTGAGCTCAAGGATGGGGCAGATGACCCGGCGCTGTCTGTGAGAAGAGTAAGACCTACACCTGTCCACTGACTACTTAGACAACTTGCATCTCCAGGGACGTTAATCAAGTATCTTTCATGCGCCTAAAGTCATTGGAAAACAAAAGATGCCTGTAGTGCTCCTACAAGTGATGTACTTATTACATTTTAAGAGGAGATGAAGACAGCAGTCAACAGACACTTCTGGCATGAGATATTCATGCAGAGTACTGGTAGAATATTCTATTTTTGTTCTATGCTTGTTTGCTTTGTTCAAGAGAATATGTTAAGCTCTTCCTAAAAAAAAAAAAAAAAACAGGGAGCTGGATTTCTCATGATCATCTGGAGAATGGAAGACAGCATTTTAAGTTATACAGTAATTACTTAATAGATAAAGAAGATGGATTCTATGCGTAGGATTTTCCCCCTGGGTATATTGGGGCTAGGCAGAAATAGCTTATGCTCACATAAGAGTAATAGTCCTTAGGTTTCTGCTTTTTGCTGTAGTCAAAAGAAAATACAGATGTCTCTTGTTGCCTTAAGGAGGTTAGGTGTGGTAGTAGAAGGTAAGAAACAGGCCCGGGTAAAACAACTTTCCTTATTGAATGAGAAAGCATTAAGAAGTGGATGGTGTACAGGACATGCAGGTGCTTGAAGCTACCTGTTGATGATGGGGGGCTACTGACTGACTGTAGTTTGTTCAGTATTTTATTCACCAAAGATTTAATGACCATCTAGTTGTCACTTACAGTAAAGGGTCTGACTCCATTTCTTATTTGACTGTTGACTTTTTAGGCCTCAACCTCCCTTTCCCCTATGGCTCCACATCTGGACAGAAAACTTGTGCATGCACCTCCACCTTTGCCACCGGAGGGAAATTTAAAACACTTGTTCAAGGGATCTTTTCCCCAGCTCGCCCCATAGCCATTATACAGACCCAGCCTACACCCTCTACTATTCCAAGCCAGCCTGGACCTGCTTGTGTCCCATTGGTTCTCCCCCGGCATCTCCTATGTGAGTAATCAAATTTCTCTCAAATTCTCTTGGTGTGCTGAGTGTCATCAGCTATGACATCTAAACTAAATTTTGGGTGGGGTTCTCTCTCACTTCTGCAGGATACTATGGAAAACTACTTACTAGGTTAAGAATGGGGATGCAGGGTTAAGTAGGAGTCCCTAACCCAAAGAAGTTAGAGACAAATTGGGAAGACTAACTACTAGTGAAGGGTATCATAATAAGTGCTATGACAGATAGATGCACAGGTTTCTACGGGAGTATAGAGGAAGGGTACTTGGTAATTACATGGCAGACAGTGGATAGCAAAGTATTTTAGATTAGGTGATAATAAATGGACATTAGTATACAAATGGGTGTGAGGTGAGTATAGGTGGAAAGCATTCAAGACCAAAGAAGCAGCCTTTATGAAGGCTTGAAGGTATAGGGGCCCCTGCATCATTCAGAGAAACACTGATAGTCCAGCAAGGTCAGAGAAAAGAGTGCTAGGCAAGAGAGGGTGGCAGGGATGGAGACAGAGAGTCAGAAGCCAGATCTTCAACTGAATCATGGAAAGCAAAGTGGCCTTTAGGTGCTTCAAATTTCTCATAATTACATGTGTACACCACCTGACTTTCTCTTGGAGGATTAAATGAAGGGTCAAATACATGAACACATTTCTTAGGTATTTAGAGTCATATTACTACAATCTTGAAGTAGTAACTGTGACCAATGCAGAAGAGCACAAGATATTCTTTTAAATCTCAATGATGGCAAGAAATAACTTTTTTTCCAGGAACTCCCCTTCCTCTTCTTTCCAGTCAGTTGCTTTCCTAGGACTTTGCATATGTTTTATTCCTTAATATCCTTTCTCTAATTTTTTAAGTACACTAGTAAATTATAGTATATTTAAAGTCAGTTCAGTAACAAAATTCCACTTGGAAAATTCTGCTTGCAAGAATACAATGTACTAAAATGTAACTTATCTGAATTGTATTCCCATAAAGGTACCAACATAAACTAACTTACATTTTGTATTACCAAGCAAAAATTAAGAAAATTTTACATAGCAGGATAGTTTCATCTTCAAGAAAGTTTTGTGGTAAGCTAAATGGAAAAATTTGGAAAACAGAAAATCTCATTTCAATTTTATAGTGCAGCACTAAGAGAAATGAAATAAACATTTTAAAATTTGGGATTCAGGAGAAAAAAGGAATGCTTCACATTAGATTTAACTGGATACTGCCCCTTTCTTTGCTATTTGGGGCATTCAGAATACAATTTCACAGATGATATATTTTTCTTAATGTTATTTTCAGAGTACATCTAATGGAAAATGCCTGGTTAGGATTAAGAGACATAGTACAGATGTTAAACTACATTTGCATGCAATTATTTCTAAAACAAATGCCAGGGTACAGAGCCTACTGAAATGCCTTTCAGGATGGCTGGCACATGTATTAAACCAGCTTCCAATCTCTGAGTAAGTCTATATTCTGAATATTTCAAATCAGACACTGAGCACAGAATAAATCTTTGTTTTTTACCTTGAGGCATTGTCCAGGAACGTATGGACATAGGGTTAGAGCCCAAGGATTCAGGGTAGGGGCTTGGCATTTCTTAAAGCAAAAGCTTTTCTTGCTCAATGTAAAAAATGCATTTCACGTATTAATTTCAATTGCTGAAAAAGTAAAATGACTACAAAACAAGTTAAAATAATAATATGGGGAATAAAACAGAAAGTAATAGATTAGATATACTGTATAGCTTTCAACTTGGTTTGGGTTTTTCTTCAAAAGGCAATACAAAATATCTATAAAGTTATTAATTTTTTTTGTTAGTAGAAATCTCACTTTAGCTGATGGTCTTGCAGCAATATACTTTTAAGCATCAAAGTAGAAGAAACTCCTATTCAAAGTACTTCTGAAATGCCTCTGCTACCAACTTTATCAGAAATATCAAAAGCAGTGAGGGTACAAGGAAGCATTCACTGCTTTGCTTATGTAGGGCACTGTACCTTCATAGAGGCACTAACCCTAGATGTCCTTGGAGTTTGTGGATTGGGCAAGATCTATAACTACCATTTGGTGATCCTTCCCATGAGAATGCATTTTTAGACTAGGACTTGAATCAATGAATGAAGCATGAGGAGCCATTGCTATATCTGTTATGTATCAAAACAAAACACTGTATCATACTTTCATTTGTTCAAATTCAGAAAGTACCAGCATCTCTTTTATTGTATGCTTTACTCCTTAGGGGGGAACAATTCAGATCATGGTCACCCCTAGGAATTTATGAGGGGCCTGAAGGATGTGGCAGTTCCTTTTCTGATCCCTGCAGGGGAAGCAGCAGCAGCCCTTGGATCAGCTACTTTTTATCCACTGTTGGTCTCAGTGGCAGCTCCTTTTCTTGCCAATAATGATAAATGATAGACTCTTTAATGAGGAATAGAGACTGCAAGCTGCACTTACAGAAGCTCATCTTGTTGGCATCTCTGATTATCATTCTCTCCCCATCAACCCTTTCCCCCCTCCTGATCACGATGTGAGGTAGAGAGGCAACCTGAAGGAAGAGGACCAATGATTAAAAAAACAGCACTCTTTCCAACAGAAAATCTCTTACCATTTGATATTAAAACTCTCATGACACCAAGAAAACCTCCAGTAGAGGTTCAGGACTGCCACTCACTTTTTTTTTTCCATATCAAAAGATAATTCCCCACATTCGTGGGTGAATATCTAACTTCATTACCAAGTCCCACTGCCTTCTTAATAGTGCTTCCCAACAGCTGGGGATGATGAGGTATAGGAGAGAAAGGAATAAAGGAAGTCAGAGTCACTCCAGTAGAATCTTCTAGTGGTAGTGGTGATGGAGACTGCTTTCATGGGGGAGGCCCCACACATCCCTCCAATCCCTTCCCTTCATCACCACTGCTTTATCTTAACCACAAATTGATCTGGATTCAAAACAACAAAGACATTCAGGAAAAGGTAGTTTTCATATTTGTCATCCCCCTTATTTTGATCATGTTTTCTAAAAACAAAAAATCTGAGATATTTTAAACAGCAATTAAGGGATGCATGTTATCAGTGATTAATGGCAAGGTAAGAGGCGCAGGAACTGGAATCAGACTGATTTGAATTCACATCCCAGCTCAAACCACCAGCTACATGACCTTAGATAATGTAATTTAACCTTTCTAAGACTCAGTTTCTTATTCTGGGAAATGAAAAAGCAGAAATACATTACCAGGTATAAAACGTAAGCCTGAATATATGTCAAGTGAAAATAAAATCATAAATGCTTTAGGACCTTTCTTTTGTTAGAGAAAAAGAGGCATTGAAAAAGGATGGGAACCTAAGAAACGTGATTTCTCTAACATCTCTGGTTGACTCCTCAGCCTTCCTTTTCACTGGCCTAGTCACCCACATTATATTCAGATATAATGGCCAACAAACTTGTCACTAAGAGGCACAGGAGACCAGCTAGGGACTAAGATAAAGCCCTTTTTCGGGCAGAGCTGTGTGTGTATCATGATATTGGGCACGTATAAAATCCTCACACAGATACATGAATGAACCAGTAGTAAAAGCCTGCTCTGTATTCATAAAACATGGTTTAAAATACCAAAATTAGTGTTTAAACATTTCAAATATTAAAATACAATGGAAGGAAACTAGATTCTATGAGGTAAGATTATTATTAAATTAAATATAATGCAATTTCTCCAAAGAATATATTTCTTGAGTGTTTAGATCCATAAAGATGGAAAGCTGAGATGAGTTCTGAATTAGAAAAGATAGAAGGAGATCAAAAGCTATCAGAGTAATCACTACGTACCACAATAAAAAAGAAAATAGTAGTCTCGTGCCAAAATGAACTCAAACTTACACAAACCTCCATGACTATATATGTATTACAAATAATATAGAATTGTCATTTTTTATGTGTGAAAGAGTTTACTGGGAAAGAAAATGTCAGATTTTAGAACTGTGTTATTGTTTATTAGAAATTATTCATTTCTAAGCCAGGACCAAGTTTCCATTACCCAATAGCTGCTCTCAAGAATGAAGCTAATTTACATTTAAAATAGTACAGTCTACTCTTTAAAAGCACAATGGTAAACACACCAATTTGACAATTACATTAATATGAGTATTTGCATAATCTGTCTCCCACACCTGTTCTTAATTTGAAGCAGCTGCAGGACAAATCACATCATACTAATCTCAATGGGTACCTACCTGCATGTTCCAAACAATAATGCATGCATGTTATTTTTTGAAGATATTTTATTTTTTAAATGTTTCCTGACTTTAAAAAATGGTAAAAGTTTTGTGGAAGCTGTAATCTTTATTTGGTTACTATTAATTAGTGGAATAAGCATAATACCAAATAATGCTATCCCTTACATTTTTGGCCTCCTCTGTTACTAACTTATGAGAGTACTGATTTTTATCTCTGGAGTTATTTTTCTTAAATAATATGTATTTACATGGAAAAGGATTAAAAAGAACAATAAAAATATAACTAGAAAACTTCAGTAAGGAATATATTCCTTATATATAACTAAGAGCAAATGCATTAACGGAGAATCACGCCAAATCTGCAGATCATCTGGAGATGTATCTGCAGCTCAGATAATTGTGGCATCCTTTGGAACACCTTTTCAAAACTGGGTTCCATTTATGTTTTAACAATAATACATCAGAGTTTAACAAGCAGAAATTTACTTTCATCCTTTAAAGGATTCAGCTGTGTTTGTCGGTATTCACATGCTCAGTGCCATCAGAAAGGAAGTCAGTTTATTACTAATACATATTCTTGTACTTCGTGTATTTAAATCATTCACTAGATTCCAACTGGTGGAATATAAGACACCCATGTAATCTGTCAACAAAATTGTCTCTCTCTAATCTTCTATTATGAATGGAAAATGAAGTTAGAGCTTTCTAAAGATGTTATTTATTCCCTGAAAAATGAAAGAGAGCATGCACAGTAATGAACGGGAGCAATCAACAAAACTGATCTGTGTATTTAGATGCTGTCGACCTCTGAAGAGGTAAACACTGACTGGCTGAATTCTTAGTTCACTATTTCATTCAGAATTTTACTTTTATAAGTGTTTTCATTCTATTAGAAGGAAAAAATACTAAAGAAATTAATTGTAGCTTACATTTCTATTACATTTTCATGCACATTATTTGGCAATTCTCACCATATAAGAGAAAACAGAGAGTCAGAGGAGTTACCATGATTTGCCCAAGTTCTCACAACACTGTAACAGTGTTATGGTCCAGGCATCCTGACCCCAGCTCTATATTCCTTCCCATAACTCATGGAGATTGATTTGAATGAATAATAGCTATTATGATAAATAAATTGTAGCAAACATTTTTACTAATGAAATAGTTTAAAGTTTTTTTTTTATTTCACAGTATCTGAAGTATTTCAACTCGTGGCTTCAAATGTACTAGAAAACACTGTTTCAAAAGTGACTATAATAACAGAATTGTTTTCTATTTAGATAAATAGATTGCAAATTCTTACTAAGAACCAAGACTAGTTACTCTAGGAGTATACAAATAATTTTTATTACTATATAATTTAGGCAATAAAGTCAAGTTATAGTGATTGTGAGAGAAGCAATTTTCACAGTTGTGACCTCTACATAATTATATTTCTAAATATTCCTTATTTTATTTTTCTTCATTAGAAACCTTACATATACAATTGAGCACACAGAAAAGTACTCTAAACAGATAAGCTGGCATGTCATGGGGGGGCATGTAGAACATAATGGGATGAAAACTATATTTGTGTGTGATGAATATGCACATTGAATAATATTCTAACAACAAATTTCACTTTTTCTCTGAGTTATCAGAATATTTTAACTTCAGTAAATGAGTCATAAATTTCCAAATTTTAAAATAATCTTGCTTCTTTTTGTCTGTGCTATTAAGGCGAAAACTAACTCGTTATCAAAGTTAAAAGCTTTCTGACATGTAATAAAGAAGGCTGATTTTTCTGTAAATATAAGCTGCTATAAAGGTATATACTTTTGCTAAAAGCAAAGCATTGGGATAATAAATTTTTAGAGCTAGAGACGAGTCAAATCCCCTCAGCTGACAGAAGCGGAAAATGAGGCTCCACTGCCCTGCCTTCCCCAGGGTCATACAGTACTGAGTGCTGGAGTCGGTCCTGGAACCCAGAGTCCCCCATATAGCAGAGTCTGGCCTCTTACCTTTACAACAAAGCATGAACCGAGCAACAACAGGTCATTTACAAACAGGCTCGTGCTTTTCCATGGTCCTAAACGACGCTGTACGCCAACGACTGGATGCAAATGCTTCTTATGTTTAAAAAGAAACTACAAAATATAAAACTGCATTCATTTCTAGACTGGCATGATGATGTCACGTGGATGCACACACAAATGCTGGTAAGCACATAGATTAGTGTTAATAAGATGACTGGGAGGTTGGAATTTGGGTGAATTTGAGTCCTTCATATTCTTCAGTGGTTCTGAATTATTTTTGTAAGCACACATTGCTTTAATAATCACTCAAAATGAGGCTATTTGCAAACTGAAAACAGGACTTAGAACGGTGGCTATAAATGTTTTTCATCAAACATGTTAACTCTTAAAAACCTTCACTGACATGAGGATTCGGCATATAAGTACTCTGATTAGTCTTATTAAAACAGAATTTATATTCTTACCTTAGTCTCAGTAATGAAAAAAAATAAATGCCTACTACCCTTGGCATGATAATTTCTTTTGAATGTGAAGAAATTATTAAAATACTTTTTTCTCTCTTTTCTTCTTTTCAATCTGGGTAAACTCCCTTTGTGATCGGCTCTCCCATTTTCCCTTTAACCATCTCTATCATATTACTCGTTATCCTTAGACTTGTTTCCACACTTCAATATCCCTTAGACTCTGGAACTCAGTCCTAAACAAATTTTAAAGAACCACAAACAAAGCCTCAGGAGGCACAAAAAATGAAGAAAACCTTACTCTGCTCAGTTTATAAGTGATGGCTGATTCACTAAACACTTAGAGCGGGAAAAAAAAGGGCAATTTATTCCATAAAAAGCCATAACTGTCAAGGAGGTTTTTTATTTTTAACCTTAAACCACTGAGTTTTGTTTAAAATGGCTTAGAAGAACGGTTATTATCTTGAATTTTTTATCTAGCCAGATTGCTAACTCTCTGAGGATAGGAACATCTTTGAATCCCCTATGGTACCTGGTGTCTGCTTAGCAAAGTATCTAATACACGGAGGGCATTTAGTCATGTTTCTTTGATGGATTGATTGACTGAGGATGTAAATTCTAATACATGGAAATACTGTAAACCAGTTTCGAATTCTTACTGCTATTTTGTTTTAAGCTTGTAGCTTTTGCACTGGAGCATGATAATTA
Organism: Eubalaena glacialis; assembly: GCF_028564815.1. Taxonomy (NCBI): domain Eukaryota; kingdom Metazoa; phylum Chordata; class Mammalia; order Artiodactyla; family Balaenidae; genus Eubalaena; species Eubalaena glacialis. The sequence goes on along the minus strand of NC_083723.1, from coordinate 93,230,722 downwards.
TTTGTTTCATATGAAACTGTATAAAGTAGACTTTTCAATTTATTTCTACATTACTCCTGAACTCTCTTTTTATTAAATAAACATCTCCTTGAATAGAATAGCAAGCAAAAAGGTCGGGGGACGGGGAATAAAATATATTAACTAACCTGTGCTCTAGTCCAGCAGTGTTGGAAATTCTTGAATGGAATGCCAAATACCATAACTGCATCGATTGCTTAAGTACTCGTTTCTGATGTAGCTCTTAAGAACTAGTCCGCACTATCAATTAGTCCCAGAACAGATGTTTCTTTTAAAGCAATTTGTATTTGGTATGACACTGTTAATCAATGCTATTTTGACCCTTTAGTGATGGCAAGTTACATCTTAGCACTGAATAACCCATTTAACAGTCCTTCATCAGAAACTTGATATCTCATGCACACTGCTTCCAACAAGTTCTGGTGTCCTCAAAGACTCAGGATTCACTAACCAGAAAGTACTGAGTCTTTTTTACTTTATGTATATGTGTCTCTGTATTTCATAGATGGATTTCAATGTTCTAGTGTTTAAAGAAGGGGTTGCAAAGTGGGGCCTGAAAGCCAGAATATGAGAGGAAGGGAGAGGGAAAGGAAAAGAGAGAAAGAGAGAAGGGGAGATGGAGAGATTTAGAGAGGGAGAGAAATGAATACTTCTTCAGAGGGTAAATGAGCTGTCAAGTACAATCTATTTCCTACTCTTACCTTGCACCTAGTCCGCCATATACCTGCCTGAACTGACAAAGCATTAGAGTCTGATTTGCCTTGTCTAATGATATGCAAAATGCTTATTGCAAATGAATATTAGAAATAAAATTAAAAGAAACCACATACAGGTAGAGCTGATAAAAAATAGCTAGACATCTTTAAACATTCACAATTTTACTACAGAGAACAAAAATAATAGGATTATTTGGCTTACTTTCTTCGCTTCCTAAATTTATGATGTATTTCTCTGAAGAAAAGTTCATTATACTATTTCTTTTGTTTGCAAGATAAAATCCAATTGCACTAATTCCATAAATCACACACTTTAAGAAGAGGATGGACTCTACTTCATTTTAATTTCATTCTGGATAATTACCAGAAAGCATGCTGGACCTATTAGAGAAGGTGAGATTATTAAAAATCATTATGCATTTACAGTATCTCAGATGCAAACCAATGATTAATTCTTATTCTCATGGAGCCCTGGATGAAGTGATGACAAACACTCACAAGAATAATCCTGGTTTGGTTGGGCAGAATCACACACAGCACAGGGACCTCCCATTCGTACTGCCCAGAATGGTGAGCCTTCCACCAGACAGGCAGCCTTCACCGAATGAGGAATGTCTGCCTGTTCTGTCCTCCTGCCTGTCCTGAAGTTGAGAATTCCCGAAGAAATGATTCATTCATTTCAAATATAAAGGATGGTGGGAAAAAAATGTTCTGGTAACAAGACACATCTGACATTCTGCCCTGGCTCCTTGGGAAAGTTACTGAACCCTTCTGGTTCTCTGATCCTCACAGGTAAAATAGGGATAGTACCGACCAATTCTGGGGTTTACATGGAGATAAAATGACCAGTCATGGGCAAGGTACCTGGCACTTAGAACACAGCAGGAACTCATGTGGGTCCGTAGGGATGGAGGTGAGGGAGAGCAAGAAGGGTTTCCTTGGCAGTACTTATTTTTCTAGTGTAGTTTCTTACAATACAGATTACTGCAGGAAATACAGAAAAAGTATGGAATACATCTCTTATCTTCACTATAGCTGGAAGGAAAGTGAGAACTTTCTTAAAGTTTCCAGCAATATGTAATAGCCAAGTGAAAAAAAAATTTTTCTGACCTTAACTTGTTTAAATTTTACCTTCTATGACTATTTTTTTCACTATCCTTCAAAAACACTTGCTTCTGTACTTGTAAAATATGCATATGCTTCATTTATTTAAACTTTCCAGTGTTTGTTCCACTGCCTATGTATGTTCAGTTGGGGTACCTCACCAGTGCTGCCAAGCTTCGGTAGCAATTTCCTGGAGGGAAAGAATTACCTCTGCTTAGTTGACTTTGTATTGTGCTTTACCTAGTACTCAAAATATATGGAGTCTTTAATAACAGTTTAGTTACAATTAAAAATATTAAAACTTAGAATAAAGTCCTATAACTAACTGACCTTTAATCACATTAATGCCCAGATTTATGTCTTTCTAAATTTTCCTAGAAGAAATTTTACCAAAAAACAAAATTTCTTGTCACTAAAGTATCTCAAGTCATAAAATCTCTTTTCTTGGGGTTTCCTACATAGCAGAGAAGCTCCCTTACTGCAATCTATTGAAAGTCAGCCCTCAACACAAGGGTTTGTTTTTTAATTTAAACAAAAATCTCTTTTCACAGATTTCTTAGGCCCCATGAGGTACTAACAGCTATGTTAAATTGTCGTTGGCAGACACTGTTAAGATGCCTATCTCAAAATTCATCCTTCTCTTCTTCTCTACCAAAAGAACCCAAACTTTGTTCAATCTGACGAAAGGCCTGGTTGAATATAATCATCTTCACAGACTCAGATGAAGCAGTGACTGTTCATATGATACTGTTCAGGCCAATGAAATTGAAAGAGAAGCTATTCTGTGGGGCTTCTGGGAAAACGTGTTATTAAAACTTGTTATTCAGCTGACTTGCATTTATTTGTATTTTGTCTTCCCCTTCTTTCTACCTGGAACATGAACATGATACCTGAAGAAGGGGCAGCCCTCTTGTGACCATGAAGACAGAGGCTATACAGGGGCAGAACAACAGGCTGAAAGAAACATTGGTCTTTTGTGTCATCCTTGAGCAGCTGTACCAGCCAAATCTGGACTTCCTGTCTATGGAGTTCATGTTTCGCAGGAAAAATAAATCTATATTCCTGAACAGAGCAGCTGATAAACTCCATAGTAAATTTAGACAGTGTTTTAGTCGAAACATCCAAAATCCCCATGGCTAAAGCAATAGATATAATTAACTCATAAAAACTATATACCAATAAATCATGTAGAACATATAGTTCCCTGATAATATTTGAGAAATCCTCATATATCATCTGTATCCTGTACATTTCCAATATCATTTTATTGAGCAGATTTCTTACTTCCAATACCCTAGTAAAAGTATCATTGATATTTAGTGGGGTTAGAAGCATGCTTAGTACAGAATTATGAAGCAGTATATCTTGTTCAAAAGAAACAGACTAAATAAGGAGTAAAGGGCTTATTGAAAGCAAAATATTTATATGTATATACAATTCAAAAACCAGAAGATAGAATCAGGAAAGAAAATATTTAGGTAAAGATAAAAGGAGAAAGAGTTCATTGTTATTGTTAAATAAGTATATTACATGTTATCTACCCAGGAAAAGGAATCAATTGAAGTATTATCCATAAACAGACTGTCTAACTAGAGAATAGACAAGATGTGTTAGTAATGTGAGAGCAGGGTGGGCTATGCAGCCTGAATCTGGTCTTCTAATGATACTCATGTCTGCTTACAAGTTTCTTTCTATGAAATACAGAGAAGCTGATAAATATCATACCTTCATACTTGTCTCATCAGGTTGAAAGAAGCGGTACCTTGAACTTATTCTGACAAAGAAACAGCAATTCAATTTGCCTAGTTCAATTCAATTCTGCAAAGATTTATTTAGCATCTACCATGTGCCAAGCATTATGTTAGAAATAAAACGTAATCTCTGACCTCAAAGGGCTTGAGTCTGAGACTGAGCTAGAGAAGTAGTCAAATAACTTTAATGAAATATGGTATAATCTACCTTTGTAACTAATACATGTAGAATAATAAAGAAGTATGGTACAGGTTCTGAAAATATACATGAGTGAGGGGTTATTTCTCTGTGAAGAGTCAGAAGACTCAAGGGAGTAGGATCTTGAGGTGTGTGTAAAGGTTTGGCAACCAGATAAGAGGGTGTGGGGCTGACATTCTAAACAGATGGAGAAATAGGAACAAAAGCAAATAGGTGTCAAACTTCTAATAGTTCATGATGCCATGCAGAGTGTCTAGTATATAAGAAGTGAACTACAAACATTTGTGAATGAATGAATAAATGAATAAACAGCATGTTCAGTAAGCAGTGAGGATTAAATCATGGTTATAAAGTAACAGGTGTATGATAATTTATAGCCTTTTGTGCCATGCTGAGAGGTTGAAAAACAGAGTGATTTTCACATTATGGCAGAGGAATATGGCCCAATCAAATTAAAAGGGTTTACAGCTGGAGACTGTAGAACAGAATTCAGAAAAGTTAACAAAAACAAGTGTGGGGAGAGATAAATAATTTCACTCTGAGACAAGTTGATCTGGGTTGAGATGCCCCAGTAGGCAACTGAAAAAAACACACCTCGAGCCTAGGAGAAAGGAGGAATTTGATAGGGCTATAGACTAGCACTTGTCTATGGACTCCACGCATTCATGCAAAATGTACCATGGGGCTTCTCTGGTGGCGCAGTGGTTGAGAACCTGCCTGCCAATGCAGGGGACGCAGGTTCGAGCCCTGGTCCGGGAAGATCTCACATGCCGCAGAGCAACTAAGCCCATGCACCACAGCTAAGGAGCCTGTGCTCTAGACCCCACGAGCCACAACTACTGAGCCCACGTGCTGCAACTACTGAAGCCTGTGCGCCTAGAGCCCGTGCTCCACAACAAGAGAAGCCACAACAATGAGAAGCCCGCGCACCGCAAGGAGGAGTAGCCCCCACTCGCCCCAACTAGAGAAAAGCCTGCACGCAGCAACGAAGACCCAGCGTGGCCAAAAATAAATTAATTAATTAATTAAAAAAAAATACTATGTACCAGACACTGGAAATGTGAAGATGAATGGGATAGTCCTGGCCTTCAAGGAACTTATAGTAAATATGATTCAGTGTGATACATGCACGAACAGAAGTATACCTAAGACATAGAAATAATACATAGATAGGAATAATTAATTCTACACTGTGTGTGTGTGGCAGGTGAGGGTTTCAAAGGAGGCTTCATAGAGTACCTGACAGTGATGATTTAAAAGCTTCACAGAAGTTTTCCAGATGGAAAGGCAGAGAAGGGCATATTGACAAAAGAGAAGGGCAAGGTCACCTGTAGGGAGACATGAAGCAATTTTGGAGGAACCATAAGTAGTTTGACACTGCTGCTCATATAATATGTAAAACTGGGTGGCGGACAATGGGATCAGCATGCAGGACCACTGCACGGGACAGCTATCTTTGAAGACAATGAGTTTTTTTTCCTTAAGGTTTCTAATATCTAAAGGAAGGCCAATTGGGCATAGCGGACATATACTGAGGACTTTAGAAAGCAGACATTATTTTTTAAAAAGTCAAAGATAAGATCTTATAATTTTACCTGAGAACTAAGGATAGTAAAAATAAAATTCTCACAATGTTGTTGGAAATGCCCCTGGAAAGAATGAATGGAGAGAGGTATCTCAAGAAACCCGCTCAGGGAACTTTTTAGTTAGCTCAGATTTAAAGACATATATAAAAAACAAACAAACAAAACAAAAAACAGGACTGAGATTAAAAGACTGCTGAGTCTGGAAGGAAACTGAGATATCACTAGTTTACAGCCATTTAATTGTGTAGGTTGGAAAGCTGAGTCCCTGAAAGGAAAAACGACAGTATATTAATAAGAATTCAGACTCAGTACTTTTTATTACAAGGAACCACTTTCCTGTTGCAGAAGAGTTGCAGGGTTCCTACATACTACTCTATAGACCAGCTGCATTAGAATTTCCTGGGAGAGTTTAAAATATTTTGATTTTCTAAGATTCCATCCCCTCAAATTTTAACTCAATATTCTGGATGAACCCAAGATTCTCCATTTTTAAAAGATTTTCAAGTAATTTCTTAGATTTAAAAACTATCATTAGCCTAAGTGAACTCTAATAAGACTATGTAGGGGAGTGGCGATGGTTATTGATTAAGGGAAATAAATTCTCCTGGAATAAAAGAAAAAGTTTAAACGATGCCCACATTTTTGAGAAACTAGAACTCTAAACGTATTTCAATCATTAATGAATATGTTTTAAATGTCTAGGGGTTTCCCTGGTGGCTCAGTGGTTAAGAATCCGCCTGCCAATGCAGGGGACACGGCTTCGATCTCTGGCCCAGGAAGATCCCACATACCGCAGAGCAACTAAACCCGTGCGCCACAACTACTGAAGCTCACGTGCCTAGAGCCCACGCTCTGCAACAGGAGAAGCCACGGCAACGAGAAGCCTGCGCACCGGAATGAAGAGTACCCCCGCTCGCCGCAACTAGAGAAAGCCCGTGCACAGCAACAAAGACCCAACAGAGCCAAAAAAATAATAATAATAAATAAATAAATTTATAAAACAAAAATGTCTATTACATGCTTGGTTCTATGGGAAGAAGGTGGAATAGAGAGAATGATTTTCTCCTTTGAGGTTTTTTGTTTGTTTTTACAAGGATATTTTATTGAAGAATTTACTCCAGTTTTTCTGTGAGACAACAAATTTTCCTCATGTCAGCACATCATAATGTTCAATGTGTTCCTTGGTTTGTCACTTTAGAATGTGCAGTAGCACTAGCAGTAGAGGATATCAAAGTGGCAGCTTTTACAGCAATGCAAGTGTTAGCATTAGAAGTGTTAAGAATTTATATACTGCGCAAAGGAATTGTCTGTTTGTTTTGTGTTATCAAGATGCTTAACTACTAGGTCCTGCAGGTTTTATGCTTATGATGATAGAACTATAAAAAATCGGCATGATCCAACAAATCCTTTCTTTTTAAATAACCACCAAATACTTTTAACCAAGCTGGATGTGATTCAAGACCTTCAGCTGTGAACTGAATCTAAACAGAGGCTCCCTAATTTGAGGGATAAAATACCAAGCTCAGAATGTCGGGGCCAAACCAGTCGACAATCAATGGTTACTAAAATAAAGCCTCTACTCATTACTGAACTTCTATGGGGTCTCTTCATACCCAAGACACAGCCTTCCCCCATGCCTTTCAAAAACGTCCCAGGCAACTTTTACTGTGAAGGAGTAGCCCGGGTTATCTACTGATGTTATTGGATATTTACAAGTAAGAAGGACAAAAATATTAACATTAATATTGAGTGCCTCTCTCAATTCTTCAAATAAAATATCAGCAGAGAAAGTACTGGGAACTTGTTTGTTCACTTTAGATTTTCCTCATTGATGCTACATTGCAAGATCCTAAAATTCACACATGTTGAGGATTGGTCTGATTATTTTCCAATTACCCCAAAGTTCCAAGACATTACACCTGTGGAATTTGTCAAGCCATGAAACTAAATCAAGCATGCTGGGGGGCTGATCTAGTCTTTAGATTGCTGACTCTCACACACACAAACTAACTCCTCCACTCCTGTGGGTCCTTCCATTATAAATATAGCTTTGCTGTTCTCTACCTGTTCTCACTGATGTAGAAAAACCTGTGATGTGAAAAAAACTGTTTCATTAAAATAAACTGACATTAATCAAGAGGTAAATTTTACTGAAAGTTGGAAAGTTAACTTGTGTTACACACTGCACGTGACGATGGTAATTTGATTCAGAGTAAGGACAGTCTTTGGAAGAAAGACTGCACAGACCTCTCGTGTTTTTGAACTGGAAATTTCTTGAATTTGAGGGTTCATGAAGATCTCAGGCTGCATACCCTGTGAATGTCAAGGGTCTACTATAATTAGTTCTCATGAGTGGTTTCATCCTCATCTAATCAGAGAACATAATTTTCATCTTAAAATACCTACTACACTATAGCAATTTATTAACATTTATTAAGTGCCTTTGGGAAAAATAACTTAGTGACCAACCATAATTTAACTTAAAAATCATGTTAGATTCTTATAATGAGCTTATATGCTTTTCATATTAAGGTACAGTGACAAATATTTTTGAAAGAACAATTCATTACACTTTTGTTTGATCATTTCAAATGCCGTGCTTCCAAATTCACTGTTATTAAAATTATCATGCACACCCTAAGATCTGTTTAGAAAAACTGGCCACTTAATACAACCATCCCAAGCAATTCTAGTTTGAATTTCTTAATAAGTTTTCTGGGAAGTCTGGCAAAAGGATTTAAGGAAGGAAGGATAAAACCATTCTGATGGTTGACTTTGAAAGAGCCACCTATACATGTCATCAGTAACAGGAGATTTCTCGCACTACATGAAATGCTTCAGGTCCTCCTAAGTATCTGAGATATTCAAGGGTAAAGCTGCTTTCATACTAAAACTTCAATGCAAAATAGCATAAAAGAAACTATTCTATTCTTGGGGCAAGATAAGAACTAAAATATTGGATACTGGATTTTAAGAAGTCACATAGTTTTACTATTTTGTTAGTAAAATGACATGCTAGAATACCTTTTAGGTTCAAGATAGAATTAAATAATTAAGGCACTTAAAGTTATTCTTTTCTCAATATGGGGCCTGAAGGGACAGAGATTAAGTTAAATGGACAAGATTACATGATGAGAGGAAAGAACGGAATGGCAAAGGAAGAAAAACTACAGTGGAAAAGGTGAAGGTAGCAGAGAAATTTAAAGAAAACCAAGTAGAAATGGAGAATGCAGGATTATAGATATGAATAGAATCCACAGAGGAAACACAATGAATCTTAAATGTAAGTGAATTTCAAAATAATTTCACTTTTTGTTTTTAATCATGTACTGACACTGTTCTTCACTTTGTCATTCAATTTAGCTTGTACAACACCTCCAAACATCTTAAGGTAAAATTCGCAGCCTAAGTCTTAAATCCTATGGAGAGCTCCCTTAACAATATTAATGTTCTATTTCTTTCTTCCTCTTACTTTAGTTAAGGAAGAGAAGTCAAGGGAATATATACTTAAAATCCTAATGGATTACAGAAAGAGGCAAGTGCTTGGGTAGCTAAGAAAAGAGAAAATGTGACCTCCTAGAAAGCAGTTTTCTCCCAGATTTAACTTATGGGAACTCAGTATTATATATGCAATATACATTTGCTTATATGATTGGAAACACAGCAATCAGAGAAGTAAAAGTACATTTATTATCTATCTTCTATTTAACATTTATATTAAAGTAAGGTTTTTCCCATTCATTAATGATAGTATTAGTATTGCAGATCTTGAGTTACTAGCAAATGATAAAAAAAGAGGAGGGTTAGAAATTATCAGTGTTGCAGTTCAACAGTGCATGTATGAAAATGCTCATCCTCATGGTCACTGTTTGATGTGGTTGACAAGCTCTGTGTTTTAAAAACTCTCCCTTTCCTTGACCTTATTCAATAGAGTAAAAGCTAATTTGATTCTTCTTTTCCCCTCTTTACTTTCTTCTGCTTCTTTTTCCTCTTGCTTTAAAAATTGTCGATGTTAGTGAGCTCCTCTTTAGATTATCTTTCTCAGAAATCTCCTCTGCTTTCGTGGATTCATCCATCACTTCTGGATTATTTCACAAATATTTGTCTCTAACTCTGACCTCTCTGCCAAACTCTAACTTTCTAAAAGCTTGCTCTTTCCATTTACTTTCATGCCATCACCTTAAACTCAACATTTCTAAAGCTCAATTCATGAAATGCCAGCCTCAATAATTTTTTAAAGACTACCTTATTCCAGATCTCTCACAACTCCCTTCCCCCAAAGCATCCTCCAGATGCACCACTGTTGACTAGATCTCCATAATACACTGCTTTCATTGTGTCACTTCCTCATCAAAAACCTTTAACAACCTCTGCTGCCTAAATCATAAAGTACAGACTCATTAGCTTGACATTTCAGGCTGTATACAATTGGCTATGTATACGTCTAGCCCTCCAATCCATTCGTTATTCCTTTAGTGTGACATCTCTATGCTGGTCAAAACAAACTACTTAACTCTTGCCTAACTAGACCTCACCATTTCCCATCTCTACATCTTTGATGACATCTTTTGAAAATGTCTCCATCAAAAATTGTCCTTTACTTTCTCTATCTACCAAATTCCCTCTCTTTAAGCCTAAAATAAATGCTACCTCTCCACAAAGCCTTCCCTGATCACTTGAACCTGAATTAATAATTTTCTTTTTAAAATGCGTATAGCCTCAATATCACTAATCATCAGTAAAGTGAAAATCAAAACACAATGAGATATCATCTTACACTTGTCAGAATGGTTATCAAGAAGACAAGAAATAGTAAGTGTTGGTGAGGATGTGGAGAAAAGGCAATCCTCATACACTGTCAGTGGGAATTTAAATCAGGGCAGCCACTATGGAGAACAGGATGGAGGCTGCTCAAAAAATTAAAAATAGAACTACCACACAATTCAGCAATTCCATTCCTGGGTACTTATCCAAAAAAAAAAAAAATGAAAACATGAATTCAAAAGGTTATATGCACCACAATGTTCATAGCAGCATTATTTATAATAGCCAAGCTATGGAAACAACCTAAGTGTCCATTGACAGATGAACAGATCAAGAAGATGTGATTATATTAGCCATAAAAAGAATGAAATCTTGCCATTTGTGACAACATGGATGGACCTGGAGGGTATTACACTTAGTGAAATAAGTCAGAAGAGAAAGACAAGTACTGTATATTTTCACTTACATGTGAAATCTAAAAAACAAAACAGATTAATATAACACAACAGAAACAGACTCATAGATACAGAGAACAAACTAGTGGTTACCAGAGGGGAGAGGGGTAGGACGAAGGGTCAAAGAGGTGACTGGGATTAAGAGGTACAAACCACCAGTTATAAAATAAGTAAGTTACAAGGATGTAATGCACAGCACAGAGAATATTGTCAATACTTTATAAAATAACTTTGTATGGTGTGTAATCTATAAAAAAAAATCAAATTACTATGTTGCACATCTGAAACTAATATGATATTGTAAGTCAACTATACTCAGTAAAATAAAGTAAAATACTTATAGCATTTTCTGCTTTTCTGATTCCCATAGCACATCCGCTGTGCCCTGATATTTGTGTGCAAGTATTACTGTCTCCTCAACCAAATCATAAGTCCCTGAGGATATTACACATAAATACTCAGTTTTCACTGAATGAATGAAGCTTTTCCCCCCTCCAACCTCCTCACACTCTCCACTCGACACAATCTCTCCCTCATTCATTGTGCCAGCAGGTATTTACTGAGCTCTATTTTTCACTAGGTACTGTGTTAAGCACTGGAAAATGAGTAGGACATGCATGATCCCTGCTGTCACAGAGCTCACAGTCTAGCAGGGAAGACAAACATTATAAGTTTATGTGTGGCAAGTGTGACATATACATGGTGTGGAGGCCTATAACAGGGGGACATACTCTAGTAGTACCTAAAACACTCACTGTTGCTTTCTCATAAATTAGGCACACTTCATATCATAGTGAATAGTGAATTGTGACAATTACGACCAAGTAGAAGGTAATATATTAGAGAATATTTATCATAACCTTGGATTAAATATAAATTTCCTGGAGCTGAGCGTAACAGAAATTATTTATTAATTCATTATAAGTGCAAGGATTTATGCTAGCTACTTTATATAGTATTCTTTTTCATCTTCACAACAACCTGGCAAGGTGGGTATCCTTATTCCTATTTTAGAGATAAGGAAACAGGCTTCAAGAGATCAAGTTACTCTACCCAAGGTCCTACTAATTAAGGGCAAAGATAGGCTTCAGACCCCAAAACATATGTTCTTTGTCCTCCATGCCATGAGTAGATCGTTCACAAGTTTTCCACACAAGCACACTTAGCAACGATGGACTCGATGTCCCAGACCCTCCTCCACAGGGTGTCAGCCCTGTGCATCTGGCTACAGGTGGCAACATCATAATATTTTAAGAATGATTTTATTCTGTAACATTCCTACAAGACTGTCTATTTCACGCTGCCTTTTAAGAAGTGTTCTTTACTGGAATGGGAAAATGAGGACCACACAAGGCATAGTCTGTCCTTGTTAGTAGTTTTTAAATTAAGCTCTTTTTAAAATTTATGATATAAAAATATACTACTGCTTATTTTTCTGACATACAGAAAATATAGATAGCAAAAAACAGCTTTTAAAAATTCTTTCTAAGTTTTCTGCATCACAGTAGATTGCCCTACTCAAACCCATATTGTAAATTTCTTGCTTATGTTCCTTTCAGTATTTGGAACAAAATGTGTTTGTTTCTCTCTAATTCTTATAACTAGAAATCAAATATTAATGTTGGAAAGGAAATATTCAATTTCATTCTTTACCACTGCATGAATGGACTTTAATAATTTCCTAAAACATATTTATCAGTGTCCAATTCTATTACCCACAGAGTTAGTATTTTAACCCAGGATAAATATTTCATTATTTATACATTTTATACTTTATTTTTGATTTTTTTCCCTGGAACATGAAATTTTAGAAATGCTGATTAGTTTACTGCAGAATTTCTTGTTTTGTTGGACAATGCTAATTTTAACAATTTGAAGTGAAGTAGAGGATGGTAGAAATTTGTTAAATTGTATTACGTCACAACATATTTTAATGTAGTTTATTAAGTAAATACATGGTAAAATAACTCCTTGTGTAACTTAGATTTTCCCTAAAAGCAATTTATAAAATTATTTCAAGGCATTAAACAAAACTTCCATAGGTGTTATATAAAATGATACTTGCACCATGGTTTTCAAACATATGGGATTTGATACTTTGATTCCAAAGCATTATTTTTGGCTATGGTATGTTAATAAAGTGCTTTGTAACTGAAAACAAATGAATAGACAAACATAATCTTTAATGCATAAGCTAACATCCAAGATACAGCTTTTCCTGAAATATTAAGATGCCTATCACTTAGTTAAAAAAAAAAAGTGAAATACATTTTTAACCACAGAATATTATATTTTGTCCATCAGGTATCCCAGTGTCTTTATTTTAAAGATGTTGAGTGACTTCCTCAAGCTTACATAACTAGTTTGTGGCAGAGTCAGAATAAGACCCCTAGGTTTAATTCACTTTTGCTTTTTACTATTCCATTCTTGAACTATTTAAAACAGAATTATAAAAAAAAATAATAATTACCTATTGGAAAAGAGAACCTTATATAAGATATTAACCTACAACGAAGGACGTGATTACAACGCTATATACTAATATTCATCTAAGATAGCAAAGCAATGGCATTTACCTTAAATTTACGTCTCTGCTCTGCACAGCTGTTGAAGAACCACAAGTCTGTCTCATGGCTGTAAATGTAACAAGAACAATAATGCGACCAATTTTCATACCTAAACTAAATTAAGTAGATTTGTCATAGGCTAGAAAATTGATAATGTATTTTACAAAAAGTTTTAAAATTACAGATTATGGAAGTGTGCATGTATGTATACGCAAATGCATTTGTGTGTGTGTGTGTACACATATGTGTGTGTGAATTTACTCTTTTTAATAATCTGGAAATTAGGTTCATGAAATTGAAAGCATTACATATTCTCTTTGGCTAACTTTTCTCATTATGGAACGCTATGGGTATATCAAGTCTAGAAGTGCCAGGAGTAGACACAGATAAATAAAACAAACTAAAATGAGAGGCTGTCTTCAGCTGTTATTATTAGGTTATGTTTTTCTGGGATACATAGTAAGAACGTAAAGAAGGAACATCTAGTAATGCTTAGTTTAATATCAGCTCCCATTTGCATCACAATCTTTATATATTATTCATCAATATGTCATTAATCAATGTACCTACTGATTGGACCTATTCAATTGGTGTTTCATGTAATGAACAGAATATGTAAACAAGTTTCAAAGACATATATTCAGATATCTATACATGAAAGTGAAATCACTACTACAATCGGTACTCAAGCTTGTCAGACGTGATTTTCTTCTTTCCATTTTGCACTAGATATGCTACTATCTATGCTATCTGTAGTACAAAAACCTGAAAAAGTGTAAATGAAAAATACCTGTAAAGACAAATACTAGTTTGCTAGAAATATTCTCTCTACCATGTCACACCTCAAATCTGGCCACCACTTTTAAACATTTAAAAGAAATTCAGTTGAATATAACAAAGCAACCGAATATTGTTCTTGTGACTTGAGCCATTAAAACAGATTTTTAAGAAAATCTGTATTTTCTTTCAAATGTTATAAAATAGTTCTCCATCAAAACTATATTTTAAAATGGAAACCACACAGTATCTCTTTTGGTCTTCTAAAAATATGTTATGCCTGATAAAGTACAAGCCACCATGATCTATAATTAACACCAAATACTTTGCCTTGCAAGTATAGCTTTTGAAACATTTTCAATTATCTTTTTTTAATTCTAAAAGATAATCTACACCAACTCTATTATGAAAGGTTGGTTAAACTCTTAGGTAAGTAGAAAAAGAAGTCGGCTGTGAGAGAATCATAGAAGTTAAGTGTTACTTTCATATTAAATGGTTAAAATTTTTAACAAAGATATTCTACCCTCTTCTTTAACGTAAGTGGCAAATAGTGCAACTCATGTTAAATAGTATTTGCAGATGCAAAGATAAGCATTACCTAATATCCCCCTTTGACAACATGTGTAAGCTAGTATAAAATGCTATCAGGTTTTTATTAGATTTTCAATACAATCCCAGCATGTTTCCAGTTGCAAAGCTTATCAAGTACTATGAAACACTAAAACTGTAGACTCATATTAATTGCAGTGTATATTCTGGTGAACAAATAAGTCTTCATTCATTATTTCTAAATTCTTATTCATAAAAACCAACCAACTTTTCATTCCTATGACATTTTGGCATTAGATTCCACTAAAATTACAAAGTAATAATAAAATGCTACAGTTTTATAATATGTACAATGGATATGTATTCATAATAATATGAGTCACAAAACACTAAATATAAGTGACACAATGGAAGTTTGTGGTAATGGTTAGCAACTGAAATTGTTAAAAGGTATTTATAGTACTATTAATCACCCTTTGGTGATAAAATAACAAAATTGAGGAGTTCTGCTCAAACTTTTATATAAACAACATTTGGTACGGGAGCAACAATTTCTTATTTTAGAGTCATTAATATTTCCACATTATATGTGTGTTTTCCAAGAAAAATTATGTATATTTTAGTTGAACGAAGTATCACATTTTTGCCTTCCAATACAACAAAAAAGGAAAGTAGAAAAGCTAAAGCCCAGCCATTCTTTCCAGAGATACCCTGGTAACCAGCAATAAAGAAACTTCTACTGGACTTAGCTTTGGAGAGGAACAACTTATTATTTTGTCTATTTTGTCAAGAGATATGATAAAAATAGAATTAGGACAATATACAGTGTTTTTCAGATATTTGAAACAATAAACTCTTTCCTACCTTTGGCTTATGCTGCCAGCATCTAAATCTCCTTTGCTATACCAACAAGAAAGCAAAATTCCCAGCCTGAAGCCATAGTGAGGATAAACATTTCATTTGCTATCTGTGACTTCTATGTAAATTTCTCTCTGTCATGTAAATGTATGGAGAGGCTCTCATGGAATCAGATAATTCAATGGAAATACTCCAACCACCGTTACCACTTGTTATTACTTGGGGAGGGATATGATAGTGAGGAAAGTTTGTCACTACAGAATTACTGACTAGTTAAAACAAAGAATGTGAAATTTATTTTAAAAGAGAAAAAAATTAAAATGAGTCTTAAACTTAGGCTGATTCAATATAACTTTCATTTGCAATCATGGCAGACATAGGTACGTCACACCCTCTATCCCCAGGACCCCTTCTTCCCATCCACCCCACAAAAATGGTTTGTTCCCAAGAATATATATTCTCGTCTCATATTTGCCTAGGGACTATGCATTTAATTCAGTTTTTAGGTATTGAGTAGCTTCTGGATTGTGTAGATCAGTAGCCAATAATTCTGTTACACAAACTAAGCTTCAGTAGGGCACCATGTAAGACATAGTTACTAGCATCTGAGAGTACACCTGAAAATGAAAACAGACAGCTAGGCCATAAAAATTTTTTTTTCAAGATTGTTTTGTTAAAATAAAGCAATAAGAAAGATGCTGACTTTTTAAAAAAAACTAAGCTTGGCTTATTAGACGTGTACATAACACATGATTCAAAAAAGAAAGCATTGCTTATCTTTCAACAGAACTGATAAACATTTTGAATAATGTTTTATACAATTCCAGATTCTACCTTCCAAACATTTAAAAAATACCCTATAAAAATGTTTCTTTCCCCTAATGTCCTATATATTTTGGTTAAAGCTATATAAAACAATGGTGGTATTATGTAACAAAAAGTTACTTTAAAAGACATACATACTATCAGTTTCACAGGACAAACATAGTGAATAAGGACAACAAACTCCAGAATGTGTTTTTATAATTGTAGCAACAGCAATAACTCCTTGGCAAACTCAAACAGTTTTTCTGGCAACCCTGGAGGTTTTCTGCATTTGTCACTTGGATACAACTGCAAAAGGGCTGTCTAAGACTGCTTTGTTTCTTCCCTACCATTTTACTATAACTTTGCTTTTAAGGAAGACATTTCACATTTTAACCTGTTTGTAAATAAAATTTCATTAAAATCCCAACAAGGGAGTTTTATACAAAACTCCTAATGCCTATGTATACCAAATGTCCCTACATAACTTGTCCAGAAAGTGACCTTGTAAACTTTTGAAATCTATGCTAATTTTTTCTCTTTCAGGAAGATAAAATGAGTTCTCTTTTTGAATTAAAATTACTTACATATGCAAATGTAATAATTTTCTGTATGTATACAACTGGGTCTGCACATCTGTAATCATTACAAACATCTTTTAAAGTAAGATCCCAAGGATAGGAGTGCTTTACTAACCTGCAGTGGTCTCTGTTTGTCACTGCTCTTAGGAGATTTCAATCCACTTGTTTGCTGCTGTAAGAGAAGTTGTCTTGCTGCTTGGAGAGCCTAGAAGTGAAAAGTGAGCAATATCTAAATATTTTGTTGAAAGGTAAATTATCAGTTATTCCTTAGGTAATAGTAATAGGCTTTAATGTATGAGAATCCCACCTCCTTTCTAGAGAGAATCATTAAATATTCTTTTTCTTCTAATGTGAAAAAAATTCACATAACACACATATACACAACTTTACTTAAAATAACAGAGATGCATGTAATCCTGCAGAAAATAAAGGTAATTTGTTTAAAAGTGCTTAAAGAGGAAAAAATCATAAACTGCATCAATAACCTCATTTTCACAAGGAACTTGTCTTGAGTGTTCAACTAAAATGCCCACTCCCTTTTAAATTATCAATCAATTTGCATTTTCATATTACAATTTTGAAGCAAAAGCAGTAGACTTCAAGTGTTACCGGAAGCTGTAATTAAATTTGACAAATCAACATCAGATTATCTTGAAAGTGAATTAATAAGGATTTTCACTAAAGATTAAAAACACTTTTTTTGTACTTACAATTCAAGGGGAAACCTCTCCTTTGACAAAATAAAGTGCAGTTTTAATGCCAAATAAAATTGAGTGGTTTTCATTTGCATTCTTAGCAAAATCAGAGAACAAAGAAATTACCACTCAACCAATCAGGTTTGTTTCTATGTGTGACAGAATACCAATCAAAATAAAAGATGTTTTCATTTATTTTTATGTTTTCTGTCCCACTCAGGAAAATAAAACTTAACATAAGAAATTAATGTAAGCATTTCATTTACTAGAGGAGGGACAGTTTGGTGAGTGGACTATATAAACTTATCATATAAAAACTAATGCCATAAAAAATACACATTGAGACGTTTTAAAGGTAGCAGTGCAAACTAATTTAAAAAAACTTTTTCAGAGACTATAAACTCATTGTTTTTCTCAACAACTGAGTTCAATGAACACTGACGATGAAATTTTTCAGCACATAAAACTAAAATAAATCATTGCCCCACTTTGTTATTCACTGTTTTAGAATACAAGGCAAATTTTTCATGATGGGAAAAATATCTTAGATCAATATTCTTCTATAATAATTAAGATTCAAAGCTGATAAAAGTACAATTTTGATTGGAATCAATGATCTGGTTTTTAAGAGAGTTTCTAGTATCCATGACAACAGTTGCTTTGACAAGATGTGCATATGGCATTACACTGCCAGCTGGTGTGAACAATGTTTGAACTACTGCATTGAGATGCTGAGCAAACAGAAAAAGTTGCCACGTCTTAACCCTCAGGGAAGGCAGTCATCCCCTGATCAATTATGAAAAGACAGAGAGAGGGCTGCTACAGTCTGGCTCCAAGCAAGTTTTCTGAGAAGGCAGGCAGACATAGAAACCAAAGTAAACAAACTGAATGCCCTAGCACATCTCCTAACAACATTGATTTGTCTTCCCATAGCAGGATCTGGCATAGTTTGTCAAGCACACTTTTTACATTTGGAGACACACTCATTTACAACAATCTTCCTTTTGTTTTTAATAAATTTCAAGTAATTACAAGTCAGCCTAAATGTTTCTAAGGATGGCACATTCCAGTGAACTCAGGCAATTTTATTATAAAGTTCAATTGGAAAAAAAGACCAAAGAAAAAATTCCATAAATATTTTATGATCACAAAATTCAGTTTAAAAAATTTCACTTGATATCCTAAATAATATAGCTTTCTTTTTTTTAATGGCAACTCATAAAATAATGACAAATGATATTTTTCAAATGGAAATTACTATAGTGTGAGTTAAGCTGTGTCTATGCGAAATTCTCAAAATCAAAAAAATCAGCTATTTTCCCCTTTAATTCCAAAAGCCACACAAAGTTTGCCTAATTTTTTTTTCATAGAAATTTTTCCCTTTGAATTCATTAGTTTATTTTGTATATATATATGTACACACACACACACACATCCTTATATAGTTTATATTTAATTCTGTAGTTGTTTATTATTCTTAAAGACTTCTAATGAACATAGTTTACAATCCTGGAATCATGAATGATGAGGACTAAAAGCAAGCTTAGAAATCATCCAATCTGACCCCCTCATTTTAGCAAATGAGAAAAATGAGGCCTAGAGTAATCAAGCGCTTTGTTTAGGGTCTCCTGGCTTGCAGACCAGAGTGCATTCCAGTGTGCCATACTGTCTCTGTAAAGGTTAGACCATTAGAGGGCAATGAGTAAAACTCTGGTAAAGGAGAACAATTAGTAAAGGAGAGCTCTGGCACCATAATAAATTATTTTTTACCTGTAAAGAGGGCATATATATTTATCAGAACTTAAAAGGGAAACTACAATATAATCTTTTTACAATTTGAATTTGTGTTTGAATAGAACTATATCACAGAATATATACTGCTTTTAGGGCTAAGTGTTCCCACCACCCTTGACTTTGATTTCATTACACACGCTACCAATACCTGATGGAGCTCTAAACTCTTGTAAAATTCTGATCATTTGACCAGTTTTTACTAGAAAAATTACTGAAGAATTCTAAAACTGGACTAAACTTTAAAAATTGTTTAGCCTAGCTTTCACATTTTGTAGTCAGGTAACTGAAAAACCAATATTACAATAACTTGACTAAAGTCACAAAGCAGTAACAAAGTCTGGTCAAAAGCTACGGCTCTTGTCTCCCAAACCTAGAACCCTATCTCCTTCACTACCTTGCGCTGTATTCATTCAACTCAACCCAAACATTAACCCAGTGGAATATGTAACACCTGGTGCCTGTAGAAAGACATTAGAAAACAAGATATATTTAGAACTGCAGCTCATGAAAATATCACTAGAAAAAATGTATACCATTTTTAAAGGAGTTTTAATAATAATGGAATACCACAAGATAGCCGGCTAAAACATGCTACTACTTTCAAAGTACCTTGGTTTTCATATGCATTTACAGTTATCTTTAAAATAGTAAAGAATCACCTTTCAATACAAACTCTTATGAAAAAGAACTACTTGCCTATATCAACGTTCTTTTAGTAGCAGTAGAGATTGCTATAGTAAACATAAAAGATGGGAGGACAAAAAACAATTCCAAGAGATCAGGAATGATTTAAAACTCATAAGCAGAAATCTTTGGCAGTTTGCATTCTAACTGCAGGCATCACATGACACTTTTATTTCCAGTATTCTGGACAACATTTTAGGACTGAATTTCAATAAACAAATGCTCAGAGGCATTTAGTTCATCTTTCCAATTTATTATTGTAGCTCCTCAAATGATGAAAGATTATGAGATAAAATACTGCCATCAATATAAGGCGTTAGGTGTCAAATTATATAAAATATTAATTTGAAAATTGCTTGTCCACTTCAATTGGTAAATAGAAAAGGGCTATTCATAAAGTACTATTAGCCATTTAGGTATTTATATAATCACCATTGGCAAAAACAAAAAAAAGAACAACTAATTTAGAACAAAAGGCAAAAGATGTTTGCAAAATTTCCTTTAATAATGACTGAGTCTGATGCAAATGAATAACAAGAAAGGTTTCTAAGACAGCCAAGCCATATCTAGTTTTCAAAAACATATTTGTTGTGAATTAAGGGTGCACTTCACTTAATGAAGTTATTTAACTTTAGTAAAGCTAAAGAAAACTAAGATAGGACACTTTAAAAATTAGAATCAGATTAAATTAAAATATTTTGAAAAGATGAATACAAATCTTTATAATAAAGGTATACTTTTTGTTAGGCTGCAGGGGTGTGGGAAAGTACATGTTTTCCACAATTCAGTGCATTTTGTTATAAAATATTTATTGCAAGTATCATTCCTAATAGTTGCTGTGTAATTTCAAACAAACAAAAATTTTGTTAAGCAAAGTTGAAGCATATCACCCTTGTAAAGTAGTAATAACTTTATGTCAGTTAGGAACCTCTTAGACAAAGCGTAATTGTAATGAGTGGGTCGTTACGAGAATTAAGAGTGAAAAAACTTTGGAACCTGCCAGATCAATACTTTTTTTTCTTCTTGAAGAACACTGAAAACTCTCACCAGAAGTAAAATTGTTTGAGAATAGCTTAGAAACAACCAGTGAAACCAAAAATGTTAAGTACTCTCAGGTTTATAAATAACTTCTTTTTTTTCAAAGTAAATATATGTATATTTTGGAAAAAAACAGACATCACTCATATCTCTCCCCATAAAAATAGGAATGCTTAACCTATCAGCCTGTTGCATTTGAGACATTAAAATGAAAAATGACATCTACGCCCATTAATATCTTCAATGTATAAACAGCACAGCGTGACACATTCTTGAGAGCTGAAGGCTACAAAACCTCTCTGAAACATAAATAACAAAGCACTCAGAAGCATATTTGATGTTGATACTCATCTCTGAGAAAAACACTGCTGCCTAGGTTTCTTATGAAAATAGATGCAGCCCAAATGGATCTCCTGTAATTGGTTTCAGATAGCGAGGTCAGAAGAAATATGATACAAGAAATGATTATGTGGAACAGGCGAAACAAGAATGTTTACACAGGCACTCCCTACTTAAACTGACAAGGGGTGTATACTTTGCAGATAACCAGAACCAAAAAAATTTTGCCAGCAGGATACCCAGAATTTTGCTCCTCAAACTCACATATTTTAACCTTTAACATATGACATCTTTAAAATGTTACTTTGAATACTGAGCAAATAGTAAGTTTTCAAACAGAATTTCATTTTAAAATTATTTTCACAAGTGTAGTTGATAATAAGTATATTCAGAACCTTCCACAAAGGATACAAATTCCTATTCTGTTTGGTCTTCCTCCCATTATGTTCCCACTAAAGAGAATATACTCATAAATGTAATCTGAAGTCTCATAATACTATTTAATAGAAGAAAATTAATCATCTAATTGTCATAACCTATTTTCGAACAGCAATCTATCAGAGTGAAATTATGCATCTGTAGTGATTGACCTTTCATTTTATCATGTCTGATACATAATTACACTAAGTTTGTTGGGGAAAAAAAGCTAATTACTAGAAAATATTTTTTAAAATAATTTTTATTTTTGTGTTATGGTATATTTTACATAAAATTAAAGAATAAATGTGTGGATACGTTATGTTTATATTGCGGACCAGTATGGAGGCCAAACTGAGAAGCTACGATCGTTTATTTTACGGTACTATAATAAGGGTGAGTAATTAATAAAGCATCCTATTTACCAATCAAATGTCAGGCTATATTGGCTAAGCATTCATGATGTAGATCCAAAGGAGAGAAAATCAAGGTATTGAATATGTTATGGAATGGATCCGCAAGTCATCCTCCGAAGCTCTAACAAAGTCCTCAGGGTTCAGGTCCAAACCCAATACTCAGTATATTCCAGTATGGCTCCAAACTCCCAGATGAGCTGAGGCAACCTTGCATAAAATAAACCTGTGAGTTAATGGTAACTAATGGCTAAGACAGGTTTTGTTTTTTCAGGTCTCGAATCATACACTCAGTTTAATGGAATGAACACATTCTCCTCCTCTGAGCTGGCATTCCACAGGCTGCACTAAACAATACCAAGTAGTGTGGTATTCATATCTCTATTTCCTTCATTATTCTGCTGCTAATGATAATGAATTGCTAATGAAACACATAAGAAACACTAACATAATATTAAGGAATTCTGTCCAACTTAAAAATTCTGAAATATGAAAGGTAAAGATGAATTGGAACTAATTTTATTAAAATTAACAGTTTCACAGCATCTCTTTTTCATGGTACACGTTCCAGGAACTACAATAGCTTATGTGTATTCTCTCAGTTATTTCTCTTTCTGCTATAAAATAGTTTATTATTTTTTTCCAAACATACTTTGAATTTACTTTGTGTTTCTCACATACCATCACTTTTTTTTTTTTTTCCCATTATGAGGCCGGTATCATCTTTTGCCTGGATATGGATTGAAGACTCATTACTGCTATATTTAAAATTTCAAATTGCATATTAGAGATTAACTGAAAATACATGCTGCTAAATTATAGTATAATACCTGAAAGTAAACTATTATTTGAATCCTATATTTTGGATTTTCTTTACAATTTAAAAGTTAGATTGCAAAAGAGGTAGCATTTAGGAAAATATTTGTAAGAATAAAATACATCAAACATTACTTGTCATTCAAATTTTTTTTTGCAAGTTTGTCCCATGTACCAAGCAAAGAACTAATAAGCATTGCATGCTTGCAGAGGTAGGGGGTGATGTGACATTGTTTTTACCATCAAAGAGCTTACTGTCTAATAAGAAACATGTAGTATAATGTCAAAAGGCCATAAAAATGTTTTTAAAACATTTCAGGAGTTCATAAGTAGAAGAAATTATTTTCAGTTGGGGAGATCAGATAAAACTTTTATGGGGATATAATATTTGGGCTGAACTCACATGAGAAATAGTTCATCTTTTGGAGATGACAGAAGGTGACCATGTTAAATAGAAGCAAAGAACACGTGGGGTCATACACAGTAAAAAGAAAATAATTGATCTTGGATAGAACAAGTGCTTAATTTAGGAGTGTTACCTCATGGGAAGGTTGGCTGGAGCTAATTAATCAGTACAACTAAAGAACAAATGGCAGAGACTTGACATTATTTAGCAGGTAAGGGCAAATGCTGCTGAATCTGGAAATGATGGGATGCACCTGGCCCAGGTCAATATTGAAGTCATGTTATGAAGGGCAGATGAGAAGTGATGAAGAGAGTGAGGAAAGATACGAGGTAGAAAGACCACTTAAAACGTATGTACAACTGTCCAAATAAGAGATAATAAGAATAATAAGAAGCACTTTAGTTGAAAACAAGAACCACAAGAGGAATGGTCAAAGTAGAATTGGCAGGATTTAGTAACTGGGTTTAGGGTAAAAGCTAGGAAGGGGGTAAATGATGACTTCAAATGTTTAAGTCGAGGGTCAAGTATAGTTGTGTCACTATTGGAAAAGGGGAAATGAGAATATGAAACACAGGCTTTGGAAAGAAGATGATGCTGTTTACCTGCTGGCAGGATAACCAAGCAAAGGTTTCCTTAGTAGTTACAGATAATGCTGAGCTCTATGTTGAGAGCATTCAGGCTGACAACAGATTCCCAAAAAAGAGAGAGATGGTAGTTAAGACAAAGAGAAATAATAAGGTTGCTGGTAAAGAGAATGAAGAGAGAGGAAGAGTCAGGTCCCAAATTTGGGGAACATCTACGTACATTTTGTTTAGAGAAGATGAGAAAACAGTGAAAAAGGAAGCAATGAATGGTAAGGAGAGCACAGTAATAGAAGTCAAGAAGTCTTCTGGAAAATGTTGAACATGGAATTGCCATATGACCCAATAATTCCACAACTAGGTATATACCCAAAAGAAATGAAAATATATGTCCACACAAACAGTTGTGCATAACGGCTTTATTTGTCAGAGCCAAAAGATAGGAAAAACCCAAATGTCCATCAACTGATGAATGAATAAACAAAATGTAGTCTATCCAAATAGTGGAATGATATTCAACCATAAAGGTTTCTACAACATGGATGAACCTTGAAAACATTATGCTAAGTGAAGGAAGTCACAAAGACTACATATTGCAGGATCCATTTATATGAAATGCCCAGATTAGGCAAATCCATAGAGACAAAAAGTAAATTAGTGGTTGCCAGGGGCTGGAGGGAGAGGAGAATGGGCAGTGACTGCTAATGAGAATGGGGTTTCTTTTTACGGTGGTGGAAATATTCTGAATTTAGATAGTGGTGATGGTTGTGCAACTTTGTGAATATACCAAAAGCCACTGAATTGTACACTTTAAAAGGGTAAATTATAGCATGTAAATTATATTTCATCAAAGCTGTTATATATTTAAATAAAAGAACTGTGATGTCAACTCAAGGAAGTTGAGTTGATATATCTCAAGGAAGCTGGAAAAAAATAAAAGAGGAAAGAATAAAAAGAAAAGAATTGTGAAGGTAGAAGATGAACGAGTTCTCAAACACCGAAACCTCAAAGAGACTAAGGAGTAATGAAAGTTCTTTTTGAACTTGTTGGTAGTTTGCATGTGACCTACTGGATATCAGATCCCGTACAGCATTAAAGCAGAAAGTTAGACTGCAGCGAGTTATTGGGGAATCAATGGGGGAAAATCATGGCCATGAGTGCAAACAATTCTTTTGATAAGTTCTGTAAAGACTAAAATAAAAGAGAACTATAGTCTGAGAGGTTTTGTTTGTTTGTTGTCTGTTTCAAATAAAGAAAACATGATAATGAGCTGGTCGGGAGAAAGAGAAGCTATAACAAAGATAAGAGAAATGAGAAAGTCACTAGAGGATTAAGCAGAGTCCCCTGTGCTATACAGTATGTTCCCATCAGTTGTCTATTTTATACAGTATCAACAGTGTATCTGTGTCAATACCAACCTCCCAATTCCTCCCACCCCATCCCTTTTCCCCCTTGGTATCCATACATTTGTTCTCTACGTCTGTGTCCCTATTTCTGCTTTGCAAATAAGGTCATCTATACCATTCTTCTAGATTCCACATATATGCATTAATATATGATATTCGTTTTCCTCTTTCTGACTTACTTCACTCTTTGTAACACTCTCTAGGTCCAACCACGTCTCTACAAATGACCCAATTTTGTTCCTTTTTGTGGCTGAGTAATATTCCATTGTATATATGTACCACATCTTTATCCATTCCTATGTTGATGGACATTTAGGTTGCTTCCATGTCCTGGCTATTGTAAATAGTGCTGCAATGAACACTGGGGTGCATGTGTCTTTTTGAATTATGGTTTTCTCTGGGTATACGCCCAGTAGTGGGATTGCTGGGTCATATGGTAGTTCTATTTTTAGTTCTTTAAGGAACCTCCATACTGTTCTTCATAGTGGCTGTATCAATTTACATTCCCACCAACAGTGCAAGAGGGTTCCCTTTTCTCCTAACCCTCTCCAGCATTTATTGTTTGCAGATTTTTTGATGATGGTCATTCTGACCGGTGTGAGGTGATACCCCATGTGGTTTTGATTTGCATTTCTCTAATGATTAGTGATGTTGAGCATCTTTTCATGAGTTTGTTGGCCATCTGTATGTCTTCTTTGGAGAAACATCTATTTAGATCTTACACCCATTTTTTGATTGGGTTGTTTGTGTTTTTGATATTGAGCTGCATGAGCTGCTTGTATATTTTGGAGATTAATCCTTTGTCAGTTGCTTCATTTGCAAATATTTTCTCCCATTCTGAGGGTCGTCTTTTATCTTGTTTATGGTTTCCTTTGTTCTGCAAAAGCTTTTAAGTTTCATTAGGTCCCATTTGTTTATTTTTGTTTTTATTTTCATTACTCTAGGAGGTGGGTCAAAAAAGATCTTGTTGCAATTTATGTCAAAGAGTGTTCTGCCTATGTCTTCCTCTAACAGTTTTATAGTTTAGGCCTTACACTTAGGTCTTTAATCCATTTTGGGTTTATTTTTGTGTATGGTGCTAGGGAATGTTCTAAATGGGAGGGAAATCCAAAAGGTAGGGGATATATGTACATGTATGGCTGATTCATTTTGCTGTGCAGTAGAAACTAACACAATATTGTCAAGCAACTCTACTCCAATAAAAATTAATTAAAAAAACAAAAGAAAAATTCTAGAGATGGATAGTGGTGATGGTTACATAACAATGTGAATATACTTACTGCCACTGAACTGTACACTTAAAAATGATTAAAATGCTAAGTTTTATGTATATTTTACGCCCTCAAAATCCCCAACGCCCAGGCTGCCGATGTCCTCCATGTACCCCTGCCTAATAAAGTAACTTGTGCAAAACTTTACACTCAGCCAATGTTGGCTAAATGGAATTTAATGACTTGTTTGTACTAAAAGCCTAACGGCATGACTTCTGAAAGCTTACACTTACTTGGGCAATTCCCGCAGTAAACGCATTAAAGCAAAAAAAAGAAAAAAGAAAAAAGAAAAAAAAGGAAAGTCACTTGAGGAGACAGAGGCTCAATCAAGAAGCAGGCACAGATGGCAGGTGATAGTCCTGTGGGGGAAAGAAATGCATCATGCCCTGAGACAGGCTGAAGAAAAGAAAGGGATGAGAGGTAATTTCTCTGCAGAGGCAGGAAGAGGAAAGAGTTCACACTGGACAGCCTCAATGAACTCAGAAAATAAGGAAGTGAAGTTATCTACTGAGAAGGAGAGAAAGATTGGAACTGCCGGAGAAACAAAAGTCAGGAAGCTTTTCTATCATTATTCTGAGAAATATAGCCTGTAGAGTAAAACTGGATATTTAAGATGTTAGGGTATATGCCTCCACACACACTGATCACATGTTGATACATGGATGTCTTCTGGAATGTTGCCTCCAGAAGTGAATGAAGAACTGTCTACTTTTCCATTGCTCTAATTTAGTATCATCACTACTCAATCAGAATCTGTTTAAACACTTTACCTGGCCAAAGGCCCTGGCACCTCCAATTATATGAAGTAGAAGAGAACAAGTCACTTACAATATATTTAATGTTATTGTGCATCCTAACTGTTATCTTCAGTTTTTAAAAGACAGCAAAATAAAAAAATCCATCTGTGATGCTGCTACCATTGGCCTGACCTTTCAAAAACTTCCATCTGCAATTAGGAAAGAAAGTACGATGTAATGGTATTGACTAGATTTCAGAAGAGATCTTTTTGCCTTTTACTCATTGATGAACTTGGACTACTTAACATCACACCGAGCCTTAATTGTCTTGTCTACTAAATGCAGTTAATAATATTTCCCTTTGCCTATAGGTGATTTTTCAAATCAGAGAAGATAATGTATTTGAAAATATTTTGAAGTCTAAAGTATAATGTAGTATTATTTCAAGTCAAGACTTTTGAAATTATATAATTCCTCCAGTGGATATCAGTTCTTCCATGTATCAACAGAAGTACTGGTCAGTTGAGACTGACTCCTGCTTTTTAGCTGTATAGTGACCTTGCTAAATAGATATGTGCATTTGAAATAATGGGCCTGTCATACTATAATTCCTGAAACTTTAACTCAGTATTTATTTAGTTCTCTGCAATCTATTCAAGCAGAAAAATGTCCCATTGGATAGGAAGAATATCTTACCAGCTTCATGTCCTATTATATTTTACAAAGTTGTCTCTGAGGCTGAGTGAAAGGGTTTATAACTTTATGAATGTATTGTTGAGCTACACCCTCACCTCCTCCAGGTCCAAATCACCACATCTGCATGAGTATACACATACACAATGCGCCCTGTGCTACCCATCACCTGTCCTTAAGGATCTTTTAGTATAGAAGGAAAGATAAAACTATATTCAATATAACCACAGTGCAAAGCAGAAATGTGCTGCTTGCCATTAAAAGCAAGTGCGAAAGGTGGCTATGTGGGCTCAGCCAAAACAAAAAAGAAGAAAGGGAGAACAAATGCTTCTTACGTACTCATTACATGCCAGCTATAACTCCAAGTCCTAGCTCACGCTATCTCACTTCCTTCTCCAACACCCTGCTTTATTGTAGATGTGTAAACTGAAGCTCACTCCAAGTAGTTAGGTTATATGTCCAAGCTATTTCACATATCCTTGAAATGGCGTAAGAGATTTGAACAACTATCTGGCTGACTTTGAAGCTCTTGCCCTTTCCATGAAGGGTGGTCAGGAAGAGTATCTCATTGAAGAGGCTTTTATACAGTAAAGGACTTAAGTAAAAAACTGCTTGAGGCATAAAGAGAACAAAATAAATTCTGAGTCACTAGCAGTATCCTTAGTTATGCCAACTAGAACAACGCAAAGAATTCCAAGATCCAATTCAAATTGTTTTTCTTTTTCCTATTTTTCATGAGGAGAATTAGCCATATAAGATTATATGCTAAACGGAATTTACTAGCTTTAGAAGACAGTGTCTTTAAATTATTTTATTTATTTATTTTGGGCTGTGTTGGGTCTTCGTTGCTGCGCGTGGGCTTTCTCTAGTTGCCGGGGAGCAGGGGCTACTCTTCGGTGCGGTGCGCGGGCTTCTCATTGCGGTAGCTTCTCTTGTTGCAGAGCACGGGCTCTAGGCACGCAGGCTTCAGTAGTTGCGGTGCACGGGCTCAGTAGTTGTGGCTCGCGGGCTCTAGAGCACAGGCTCAGTAGTTGTGGCACACGGGCTTAGTTGCTCCGCGGCATGTGGGATCTTCCTGGACCAGGGCTTGAACCGTGTGTCCCCTGCATTTGCAGGCGGATTCTTAACCACTGCACCACCAGGGAAGCCCAGAAGACAGTGTCTTTGAAGTTATTAAGCACTTGATTCAGGATGTTGGTTACAGAGAAGACAAAAACTTTTAATAATCATCTTCTATCACAACCAAACACAAAAGAAGCATGAAACAATAGGTACTATGTTCTCATGGATTCAGAAGTAGGATTGCCAGATAAAATAGAGGATGCCTGGTTAAATTTGAATTTATTTGTATTTTTACTTGCTAAATCTGGCAACCCTGGCTAGAAAAGTTAGTATTTCAGAAAATGTTGCCAAGATACCGGGATTTTTTTACACCAAGTTTTTCATTGAAAGGTAAATACTATTTATCTCATCAGAGGAAATGTTTTTCAGTCCTAATAAGTAATGAAGTCATCTTAACTATATTTTACGGGTTAGCTAGGGGAGTGAGTTGAGGGCTTGGGCTGTTTTTCTGTGAGAAAGAATGCTTGTGTGACCATTAAGGCATCGCAAAAGGATGAGGTGGACCCCCCCAAAGGACAATTAAGTGAACCGGTTTTCAAAACAGCCAGACCAAGCAAAGCACAGGAAAAGTTTCTTTTAGAGTTCCTATTTTAGCTTCCTGCAATCAAGACACAGATAAGAAAAATGCAAAACTTTTGTTCTCTATTTACCCTGCCCTTAGCAAGGATGAAGATCAGTAGCCAGGAAGCCCGAGGCAAAGATTATGACCCTGCTTGGCACCAAGGGGAGGAGATGCTAACAGGAGAGCTAAAGGAAAGAGCCTTGAGGCGGAGAGCCTCTGTATACTAACCCAGAAGCTAACTAGGCCGATGCCAGAGGAGGAAAGAGGTGGTGAGAGTAAAACCATTTGAGAAGAGAGAGGCCTTGATTAGTTCAGGTGCATACACAGTGGGTTCAGAACCTGTAAAGGAAAGCTCCTACAGCTAAAATTAGAGTGTTCTTAGAAACAAAATGACAGAGTTGCCAAAGAGGCCTCAGAAATTCCAAGTTCTAATCGCAGCCCCATTCCAAGTTGCTATATGACCTTATCCCTATCAATGAGAACTCTGAACAAATGCCTTCTTCCCAATAGCTTACAATTTACCAGTCTTGCAGGGCAATCTAAAGAATGAAACATAAAACTCACTGGATAGAGGAAATGCTAGTCATTGACAACCAACTGCTGATGAAGCATTATGATTATTCAAAAAATACTGATCAAATGAATGGAAGAAGGAATATATTTATATTAAGAAAATAGTTGGAATTTTGTGTTTTTAGGCTATGTTAGTCACAATGCGAATTATGAAACACATATATGCCTGTGTAATACATTATGAAGCTAATTCACAAAGATAGATTTTAGAGATCTTGGGCAAATTCACCTTAAGAGGAACCCATTTTGTGAGGGTATTTCCATTTTGTGTTCCAGCTATTACCACATTTAGGTTAGATTCTCCTCAGCAGTGGAATTGTAGTCATTCACGTTATAATGTGCACACAAGTGTTCTTTAGAATAAAATAAAATGTAAACTAACGGTGATAATGGTCATCACCTTAACACATCAATAATTATACATCTATGTATTTTTATGAAGTCTTCTGGGCTTTTGTCCTAAAATTCTTCTCAAGCTCCCTGAGTTTTTAAAATTTAACTCTATCAAAGAAGGTACAGTATATCTCTGATTTAAAAATCATTTCTTATAGTTATTTGTCTGTAATAATGACTCATAAAAACATACGTATAAATTAAAAATGTATAAATATCCACATAGGAAATAGCACCCCTTGGTAAAAATCAACAGTTCAAGAACCAGAAGGTAGGAGGGCCCAGAAAGGTTTCCTGCTTGTAGGAAATGATAAGAAATAAAGTTCCTAAAGGTGACTATCCCTCTACTGTTTTCCTTTCACTCTCTAGCTTAGTTCCACTGCAATGAGACTTAAGACTAGGAAGGCTGGGAGAAAAAATTGTTTCTCCAACAAACTCTGGTCAGTTGCCCACTTGTTGAAGATATACGTAAAATCCAAGCCCAAGGAACAAGTCTCTGTACCTTGCTTTAGCAAAAGCAGCATTTCTATTCAAAAACCTAACTCCTCTGACAATCTTACTTGTTGGGTGAACACATTCAGTTACCCTTAATATCTAGTACTCTAAGCTTCTTAATGGATGGAAATGTTTCTAAACAATTTTTATGTTTCCAAGAATGCACATTAGAGTAGCATGCACCTAATCACTCAAAAGACATTTATTTGAAAATCTTGTTTCTTTAGGCTTTTCTAAGCTTGTAAAACACATCAAGAGCTTAGCTGGCTCCAGATATTCTGAGCTGTAGCTTGTAGGCTAAGGGAAGAAACCTAGCGTTCCCTCCAGGGAGAGCCACAGTGCCTTGCACATGGTGAGTCCCCTTCAATCCTTCACATGTGACTCTGGATGCCTGACTTGTGATCTACAGCACTGAAATTAGCATAAATAAGACTTCTTTTCCTTTGTCTAGTTATGTTAAAATGTTTTATCCATGACTTTTCCAACATTATCTCTTTCATTTTTTTAAAAGTCAAAATCTAAAAGAAAAATTACTGTTGATTATCATAAAAACTTTATTTCACTTTCTTCAGTTAGAGTCTTTCAATTATTTTAGGGAGATTATTTAGGTAGAAAAGGAAATTATTCTCTAATCTGCCTTTTAATCATATGTCTAGAAAAAGAATCTACACACATGGGTATTTTTATCATTCAGTTTAAGAATTTGCTAACATAACGCAAGTATTTTTCATGCTCTTCTAGATTCAGTTACTTATAAAATTAGAATTCTATTGAAACCTTTTTAATATTTACTAATGTACTATCCATGTACACATAAAGAAATACTCTATGTGAAAGGATAATTTACTTAGGCAAAGACCATACAGCTGTTTGGAATTTAAAAAAAATTCAAATCCGGCAAAGCACACCATTACTTCCAATTCTTAGAAAGCTTATTTTCATTTAATGTAATTCTCCTCTGATTGATATTTACACTTTTCCAATTTTTGCAATTTTAACTAACACTGCAATGAACTTCCTTGTAATTCAGCCTTGCAATTATCTCTCAAAAGTTTAATTTTGGGGTCAAATGACACTCAGATAATAAATTTTGACACACATTATCATGCTTCCCCAGAATGGCAGTACCCATTTGCAATCCCACCACAGTGTATGAGAGTGTCCATCCATCAGACTCCACAATACTGTGCATTATCACTCCTTTTTAGTCTTTTTAAACTAACAGGCAAAAATACTTCATTTTAATTTGCTTTCCTTCCCTTATTAGAAATTGGTGTTTCAAAAACCATATCCAACATCTAAATAAATGTAGATTTTTTTGGTAGTCTCACTTAAAATTAGTGAATTGGATGGGCCGCTGTATCAGATTTCACTCATTCAACTAATATTTATTACGTCTTTACTCTGTCAGATACTAGAGATAAAAATACGGACAGGACAAGCCTGTCCTCTCAGAGTTTGCCATTTAATCACTGACAAGTACACAATTACCTGATAGTGTTGCTTTTAGTCTTTTTGTTATTTCATTATGTTACACACTATATGACATAGATCACTAAACTTCATTGGTCATGCTCTGCCTTTAAAATGAACTATCCACAATATGGTACCTGAAAATAGTGTGAGGAAGAACCCTTCATTAAAAAACATAAAAATCCCACATGACGTGAACTCCATGTGGCTGGTAATTAAGAAGGAAGACTGTATTTTGAAATATGAAAAAGTAATGTCACTGCATTCCAGTAGCAAGTTTTCTATAAGGTAAGAGAAAAACCTTTTAAAAAGCAAATAAACCACAGGATTGATAAGGACTTAGTTACCTTATCCTGTGACAGAGCATGTGCTAAAATTTCTTTCAAAAGCGGCTAACGTTTTTTCATATATAAAGCTTCTGCCCAAAGGAGTAAGCTGTTCAACCATACATTTTTAAGAAAAACACTTTCCAATTTAATGTTTCTCCTCTTTAAATTAATCATTTTGGCTTGTTATCAGGAAGGAAGCATATGAAAGAATGCTTATAGAAAGATGGATAGTTAAAACTGGAAATTAAAACTTTATTTCTGAGGGTCACACTGGGAAGATACTTTGCAATCTTGGAGAAATCCCAATTGGCCTTTGCTCAAAATGGCACTCTTCTCCCAATGTCTCAAAAGATATTAAACCTTTCATAGAAGGGGGATTTTGTTGCCCCCCGCAAAGGTTTCTTATGATTGTAGAATGATCTATTTAAGAACTGCACATTTTCTCATGGAGGACACATTTTGGCACTCTCTTGTAATTATCTTCATTTATATACTGGCACCTAACAGACCACTCACCAGAGTGGAACAATAAGCTGCTCTTGCTCTGATCATCTTTATGTTGAAGTTAAGCCGTTAACTGAATCCTGAGACATGCTATTGTGAAGTCCCCTGGCATTTCTACTGCTATCACTCGTCTGTTGTTATAGAAGAATGTTCACTGCCAGAATCCTCTGGCAGAAACTCAATTTCTGAGTCCAATACTAATTCATTACAAAGTCTGCAACAGCTGAGACACTGGTATACACAAATGAGGCATTCTGAAATTTCAGGACAAATCCAAAATACACACTCAGGAGCTTCCTGTGACTCCATGGCCATGGATACAGCTGTAAAAAAAAGGAGACCCTGTCAACATCTCACCCTGCCAACACAAAATTAGACCCTCGTGACTTGAGCCTCTATGGTATTGTTACCTCCTAGCTCTTTTTATTATGCACTGTTTTTAAAGGCCTCAGCTATGTCATATTTCATGTGCCTTGGAAACACGGAGACGAGACATGTAATGTATGGGGATAACATAAAGAACACCTTGAGCACACCTATCCACAGGGCAGTCACCATTCTCTGAAATAAAATGGTGCCCCAAAGATGAGTTAGATGATAACCACCAGGGAAAAGCCATGAGTAGAACAGAAGCATAGTACAATGTAGGAAGGGTGACAGTGATTTAAAAAAGTGACAAAGAACAGTAGAACATCTTAAATTTCTTTTATTTCTATGGCTACTTACTTTAAGAATGATATCAAGTTACTAACAAAGTGATGAAGTCCACCAAAATTTTCAATTCCTTACAATTTAATAGAATCTTTGGGTCAAAATGCCACTATTGTTATATGCAATTCTTAGAAAACTGTCTTTATTACATTGTGGTATCTGTATAATATTTCATTGTCAAGTGCTATTTCCACTAAGTTAGTCAATGAACTAAAATTTTCAATCAATGAAAATTTTTTATATACCAGGAAAATAAGAACATATTTAAATATCAAAAATTTAACTGAATATTAGTGAATACAGTTAATTTACAAATAGTATGTGAAATATTAACCCTTTGCTTAAACATTGAAATGCATATATTTCAAAATACGTATTCAAACTTATTTTGTAATTCTATATACACTGGTATGAACAGGGGAAAACAACATGTACAGACATAGAAATATAATAGAGGTTCTTTCTATGAGTTACCTGTAAATGTTTAAAAAATCAAGTTAAAATATATACTCAGTATAAATAAAATATATACTCAGGGGTGGCCACAATGTCACAAATATTTTTGCATATCATAAATAAATCCTAGCAATTTTAGCCTCTATTTTGCTTTAAAATAGGCAAGAGTTTGTCATTTGCTATATGCCCTTTGTTCATAATCTCTAAGAAAGGATAATTTAACACTGAATATTCCCAATGAACATTTAAACAAGAAAACTCTAGTATGCCAGATTCTAAAAATTAGGACTTTTTAGCTGAAATTTACCTCTAAGAGGAAATGGTTTACTCTGCAGATTTATGTTTAAATAGGACTTCAGAAAGAATGTGAAAAATACTGAAAAACCAATTTCAAGGACTCCTCTATCCAAAAACTTTGTTATGAAAACTGCAAAGCATGCTAAATTCTCATTTCAATTCACTTAGGACATCTATCCTGATGGTTCCCTACCTAGATAGTCATCACAATCACACAAGAGACTATGTTATAAAGAGAAAGTCTTGCACTTGCAAAGATTCTGATTTAATTAGGTTTGAGGAGGGATCTAAGAATGTCAATTTTTTAAAAACACCCCAAGTGATTCTGATGATTAGCCAAGTCTGAGAACTATTGCTCTACTAGGTACCATTTTGATACTCTTAGTAACTACAGTCATGTTTATTACTATTATTATTATTCACTACAATGATATCACAAAGCATTATACAGTGCATAGGGGGGCCAAGACATCGCCGGACCATTCCTCGGTTCCATTCCCACCACATTTTACTCATTACTGACACTACTATGGCAGACATCAAACATTTTAAAGCTGGGGAAAAAAAGGCTTTGAAAATATTTTATTAAATTCCCTCACATGGTACTGTGGAAGCAGGCCTAGAGAGGTTAAGTAATTTTTCATGGTCACAGCTTTTTTTAACAGTATTAATTTGACTCTAAGAATTTCAATTTTTTCTTTTTATTTTTCTCACTATCATATCATTTTTAGAGGGGTGGGATAGGGAGGGTGGGAGGGAGACGCACGAGGGAGGAGATATGGGGATATATGTATATGTATGGCTGATTCACTTTGTTATAAAGCAGAAACTAACACACCATTGTAAAGCAATTATACTCCAATAAAGATGTTAAAAAAAAATTAAGACTTTTAAATAATTCATATTCCCATTTAATTCCCAGATTACCCTTCTTCAAGATCCTATTCTTTACGCATTCCACCCTCCGTAGAGAACCAAATCAAAAACCAGTGGGCAAGCCTTTGGCCTGGTCTCCTCATTCACACTTTGAGAAACTTCTCCCTGTGCTTCTAGGGGAATTGTTGTATGAAGCGACTTACATCTCACTCCCTTTACTGTCAGGTCCAGAGGGCCTCAGAGATCTGGAATCAGGCAAAAGGATCTAGAGACTCTATTACTATTGTTTTAGTTATATTACGGTTAAATAAGCTTTTGAGGGTTGGTATGGGATCATATACAACATTATTTCTATGAGAACAGGAATTCCTGTTTCTGAACAACAGGTTCAGAAACGGTTACGTGCAACAAAACTTATTAGTAAGTTGGGGACAGCCTGTTGGTATATCTTAGTTAATGAAAGCATTCATAAACATGCTTCTCTCATATCAAGGTCTGTGCCTTTCTGTTCACTTTGAAAAGGTCTTGCAATAACATAAATTGGAAAAACCTGTAAACAAGCACGAAGAACATGTTTTTTAATAAGTATAAAGCCAATGACCAATTATATTGAAAAAGAAGAGAATACCCAAATTATACTCAAACAAAATCAAACTCTTAAGTTATAACAATTTCCAGCTGATTAATTAGTAAAGCTATATAATATGGCTGAGCATTTAAACCAGAATTTATTCTACCACTTTCCCATTTACGTTTTGTTGTTACCGTTGTTTTTAAAGTTTTTTCTTATAGGGACGAAGTATTTTATGCCGTATTACTGAAAATCAATTACAAGCATAATTATTTAAAAATACAACATATGCAAGGCAAATGATTATGCACAATGAAATTTTAGCAATTAAATGTAACCTCAGATTTATAGAAAAGGATATGTTGGCTTTCTTGAGAAAAATAATGTAAGCAAAAGTTAGTTGAAAAGAACACAGTGGACTATCCTTCTTTAAAGTTACTAACGAATTATGAATTTGATGTACCATTAGTAAGAACTAATGGTTTTTATTTTGTAGCATAACTAGCCATCAACCCCTGAAGTTTAACTTCTCCTCTATTGCATTCCAGTACATGTCCTAAGGCAAGTTGTCTGATAAATTCTCCTCTGAAGATTTGGATGGTCTTTGGTTCTCCACTGAATTTATTCCTTTTTTCCCCCAACATACGCATTGATGCAAAAGCTTTCTGTTGCAGGATTCTTTCTTTGATTCATATCTTTTTTCTCTGCACCAGCACACAACCAGTTTGTATCAAGAGACAGAGAGAAATGTCAGTATGTGTTTTTTAAAGTGCCCTTTATTCTACCTTTATATCCATTTGGTTCAAAAGATTACACATCTGTCTATGAAAAGTCTTAACTTGAGGAAAAGTTTGAAATTATAAAATCAACCTTGTAAGTTATGAATATGCAAAATGAGGCCTTTCACAGAGGCAAAATTTAAGTCTGAACTACATCTCTATTCCTATCTTCTTATCATCCTATTTTCATTTGCCATACACTTCCAGCCCATTTCCTCTGCTTTTCTTTACCAAGCCTTAAACACCAGATAATTGGCATAGCCAGACAGAGATTACTTGGATGGAACAGACACTGGCCTTCAGGAATTTAGCTAAAACAGAATAACACATCAATGATGGAAAATGAAAACCATGTCTCAAACTGTGTTTCAAACTATGTAGTTTAATTACACTGAGCTGAAAATTTTGGTTCGTCTCATTCAGCAGGTCTCATCTGAAGACTTTCAACGTGAAAGTTTAAAATAGGACACAGCAACGTGAATCTCACTACTTACAAGCCACGAAGGTGGTGTGGACATAAAAGAACCGTGAGCTTCTCTCCCTCTGCTCATGTTTCAAACACGTTTCCCAGTTCTCATCCACCTTCCTTTTTCTTATCACTCTACACATTGGCTGCTACTTCTCAGCCTTCTTTGCATGTCTTCTACCCCCTCTAAATCTTGAAGTATTTTAAGTGCCCAGACATGTCTGGATGTCTTCTCTTCCCTTCTATGCCCATCTCTCTCTTCTCTCACTCATTAGGTGCTCTTATTCAGACTCATGCTCTTTAATACCGTCTACATGCTGACAATGCAGATTTATATCTCCAGCTCCCATGCCTCCCATGAACTCAATGTGTACGTCCATTTTTCTTGATCGTGCCACTTGCCTCTCAAATAAACATATGGAATTTATCAATTCATCAACTGAACTGCCTCCAATGCAGTAACAAGCCCCCCCCCAAAAAAAACAAATGAACAAAACAAACAAAAAAGACAAATCAAAGCCAAATAAAGCAACCAAACAAAGAAAGAAAAAAAACGGTTGCTCTTTCTCAACTCATCAATTTGGACAAACCCTAAATGCTGCAATCATTCCTGATTCCTCTTTATCTTTCACATCCCTTCACAGCAAGTCCAAATCTAATCAGTAAAATATTTGGAATGCATCCAGCATTTCTGAAACTTCAGATCACTTCTGCTGCACCCAGCCTAGTCCAAGCTCCCATCATTCCCCCCCCCATCCCCCTGCAGGGTCCTGACATTCCTCCCCCACCCACCGCCCTCGCCCCGCAACCTGATCCTCTATCTAGGCTGGGCGGCCCAGACCTCTGCGACCAGGGCTGCTTTTCACAGATAACTTGAGGGTCTGCCCAAAATCCAAGTCCCTCCTTCAGCAAGTTTATTTTTGGGCATCCCAGAGTCTGACTCTGACGCAATGACCCAGTTCTTCCTTGTGTGTGTGTGTGTGTGTGTGTGTGTGTGTGTGTGTGTGTGTGTGTGTGTGATGTGGTGTTGCTAGGACTAGCCCAGCACCTTGGGAAGGAGTTCGGCCACAGTGTGGTTTGAAAATGGACAATTGGAAATGTCCTTAATTAGGTGACATGAAGGCAGGTAACATGGATTCTGGTGGAAAGGAGTAGGGACATGGATTCGCTGAGGTAGAGGGCAAGCATGGTCACTGTCCTGGATAAGCCAGGTTTTAAGTAGCATTTAGGGATCATCAGAATTAGGGGGGGTTGTTTGTTTTGTTTTTGTTTTAAATTTTTATTCAATTTATTTAAACTAAAAAACCCCGCTAAAAACAACAAAAAACCCAGTTCACCCATTTCTCCCCCCCCTCGCCACCCCACACCACTGCAACCAACAATTTGTTCTCTGTATCAATGAGCATTTTTTTTTTTTTTTTAGATTCCACATGTAAGAGAGATCATACATTATTTGTCTTTTTCTGTCTGACTTATTTCACTTAGCATAATACCCTACAGATCCATCCATACTGTCACAACTGGCAAGATTTCATTCCTTTTTATGGCTGAATAATATCTTTATCTCTATCTATCTATCATCTATCTATCTATCTATCTATCCATCCATCCATCCCACAATTTCTTTATCTATTCATCGATCAATGGACACAAGTCATTTCCATTCTTGGCTATTGTAAATAATGCTGCAATGAACATGGGGGTGCATATACCTTTTTTAATTAGTGTTTTTCTTTTCTTTAGGTAGATACCCAGAAGTGGAATTGCTGGATCATATGGCAGTTCTGTTTTTAATTTTTTGAGGAATCGCCGTACTGTTTTCCACAGTGGTTGCACCAATTTACATTCCCACTGGCAGTGCACAAAGTTTCCCTTTTCTCCACACCCTTGCCAACACTTACAATTTTTTTAATCTTTTTAATAATCACCATTCTAAGAGTTGTGAGATGATATCTCACTGTGGTTTTGACTTGCATTTCCCTGATGATTAGTGATGTTGAACATCTTTTCATGTATCTGTTGGCCAGCTGTATGTGTTCTTTGGAAAAATGTCTATTCAGATATTCTTCCCCTTTTTAAATTGGATTATTTGTTTTTTTGCTATTGAGTTATATGAGTTTTCTATATATCTTGGATATTAGCCCCTTTTCAGATATATGATTTGCAATGATTTTCTCCTATTCCATCCATAGATTGCCTTTTCATTTCACTGATTGTTTCCTTTTCTGTGCAGAAGTTTTTTATCTCCTTTGCTTACTCTGTTCCAGACACACTGATCTCCTTGCTAAACCTCAGAGAGACTACAGTCCTATCTCAAAGCCTCATCAGAGAGGTCTTTTGACTGACCTATCTAAAATAGCACCCCTATGTGACTCTATCCCATTAGCCTCCAACTTTATTTTTCATTATAGCCTTTATCATTACACTATAATATCTATTTGCTTATTGGCCATCTCCCAAAGTAAAGAATGTAAAGTCCATGAAGGCAGAGACTTTAGTGTGTGTGTGTGTGTACAACTCCAGTGCTAAGAATAGTACCTTACATATAGTAGGTGCTCAATAAATATTTATCCAAAGAATGAACAAATTAGTAAATATGTATACTCCAAATAATAGCATGGCTTTAGCTATCATATAATATTAAAGTCTCCCAATTCCCTATCTCTGATATAAAACACCCTAATATTTACAGATTCAGATCTGTATTTCTAATTGTTGAAAAAACATTTCCACTTGATGTCCCACAGGCATCGCAAACCCAACTACATCCAAAAGTGAACTCATCCCTAACCTCAAATCTTATTCACACAATTTTAATTAAGATGATTGGCAGTCCCCCAACTTCCAAAAACAAAGAATATTAGAGACGTGCTTGATTTATTCCTTTTCTTACACCCTTCTATACCCAGTCCAATCCATCCCCAAGTCTTGCCAATGCTGTTTTTTAAACATTTTTTTGTATTCATTTCCCTTTCATCACCACAAATACTGCCTCTGTGTTATCTCTTGATGACCAATAATGATCTGAACACCCAAGCTTTGTTCTTAAGGCTTAACTCCAGTCAATCCTTCCTAATGCTGTTTCTCCAGCCTTATAAAATTCAAACTTGACTATGCCATTCTCTACTAAAAAGCTCTTTAGTGGCTCACATTTCTAAAACAGAATTAACAGGTTAAAAGTGAGGACTGGGTCTTAGGGCTCCTTCATCTCTCCCTAATTGTTATCCCTAAGGAGACTGTTGAGCTTTCTTCCCGCTTAAGTATCCTGTGTGACAGTTCATCCAAAGCACTGAACGCCATGCACTCTTAAATGACTAGACTATAATAAGTTCCATGAAGGTAAGTCAGGATCATGTCAGTTTAATTCATTCATGTAGCCCCAGCTTTTAGCTCACTGTACTTCACAGTTAGGTGTTAACAAACATTTGCTAAAGGAATGAATGGCTCTATACTTTTGGACTGAATGATCCTTCTGCCAGGAAAAGCTTTTTTCCTTCCTGCCCTTCCCTCCTTTTGCATACTTGTCAAACCCCTACACATCTTTCAAAACTAAGCTTGAATTTCACTTTCTTCAGGAGTTTCTTAACCTTCCCAAGCAGAAAGAAGTTCTGCCTTGCTATTCCATAGCCCATCCATTATCTATCACATTTAAAACAATTATTTAATAAACCATGTTCTTTTTTATTAATTATTTGATAAAAATATGTGTATGCTCAAAGGTAAGGAATATTTCCAATTTATTAATTTTTTAATTTCTAAGAATTTATTTACAACAATTTCTGGCATATAGCATGTACTGACTGTTTTGTTGGATGAATACTAAATATTATCTTTTGCACTTAGGTGAAAGGAATGAATTTATATCCATTTTTCGTGGCAGAACCTTTTAGTTGTATACTCAATATACACTGCTTCTTTCTTCCTTACTAACATAAACATGATTTTACTAGAGAAGGAAATGTGTCCTGGTGAAAACTATATTTCTCTGTCTCCTATAAAGTTAGGGGTAGCTATGGGACATAGTTCTTATGGCTGAGACATTAGCAAAAGTTTGCGGTGGACTTCAGTAAAAGGCTTTGCTGTCCTCTTTGCCCTTCTTCCCACATGTATGGGGATACAGTCCTCAGTATCTTGTGACTAGAAGGGATAGGCCAAGAATATTACCAAAACTTCAGCAGTGACAATTTTCAGCCATTGAGTCAACACTAGCAAACAATAACTTCCAGGATTCTTGGTTTGATGTGAAAAATTAAATTCCTAATTTGTTTATGTCTCAGCTTTTA
Organism: Eubalaena glacialis; assembly: GCF_028564815.1. Classification (NCBI taxonomy): domain Eukaryota; kingdom Metazoa; phylum Chordata; class Mammalia; order Artiodactyla; family Balaenidae; genus Eubalaena; species Eubalaena glacialis. Next base: position 93,188,813 of record NC_083723.1, on the reverse strand, counting down.
ATATCTCTCTTGTGTCTGAACACAATTCTTAACTAATAAGAGGATCTTGAACAGTGGAGCATTATCCTTGAGATGAAGAATATATTTATAGTTCTGAGATCCAGTTCAACTTCAACTTTTGGTCATAAGTATTATCATTCTATGTACACGATGGTAAAACTGAATCCTGGAAAACACATCACATTATGAATAATGAATCACTGTCATTAAAATATTACTCCCAATAGCCCCACTTCTACTTGCTAAGATAGTTTTGAAAAGAAATTCATAGATTTTTAGACTCCTGGAAAGAAAAAAATCAGGTTGGACTTTTAATAGATTTTCCATTTTGCCTAATTAAATACGTGGCTCTTTAGTTATGGATACAAAAGTTTGGTTTTTGTTCCTCTGCAGATGTGGTAAGAATCTGACTTCATAAGAATCTATTACTTTCCAAGAAGCCAATTGATGGTGTTGCTTTGGGTTTTAAACATCTCCAACAGTATTTATTTTCAGAGATGAGTAGTCATTAGAGATGGTTAAGCATAGCATTATAAGATACTTTTTTTTTTTTTATCATTGAAACACTTCTTTTTACAGTTTAAAGGCCTAATACAAGAAACTGAGATATCCTACAAAGCTTCATTCTCATAAAACAAGCACACACATTCCAGCCCACAGTGAATTTAGCTTATGAACTACATATCTCCTCAAAGTTTCTAATTCATTCATTGATCCATCCATTCAATGAGGAATGCCCAGTGAGTGCTAATCATTGAGCAAGTCATTGATGCAATCTGGCCAGTCCTGGAGCCCTAAGAACTTTGAATTCTTACAATATTTGAAACAATGTTACAGATACTTAAATGAGGTTACAGTAAACATGAAATATTTTATATTATCTTTAATACTGACATTTAAACATCTTCAAGAAATCTGTCTCTATGTAAGCATAAAACTAAAGAAAAAAGGAAAAACATCCTTAATATCCTTTGATGTTTCAAGTGGAAATAAATCTCAAACAATTATTCAAAGAGGTGACATAGGAGTGATGAAGAAAATTTGGTAACTTATGATTAAGTTTTTCAATATTAACATTTTTGTATTACTAATACATGATTTCTTCCCTATTTCTCTGCCATGTTCTTGCCTTGGTTTAGATGATAGTGCACCTATTTAATTAGTATGATACTACCATGATTATTGATAATTTAAGACCTCAATTTTACGAAAAAATAAAAGTAATTGTGGAGATGCAAGAATTATACTAACATAAAAACAAAGTAGAAACAAAACAAATTAAAAACAAAGACAGCAAATGTAGAACAAGATAGTTTAAACTTGCCAAAGTTCATGCAGCAATACATGGGTAACCGATCTTGATTATCTGGTAGATTGCTCAATCTCATTGTTTATGTTTCCTTAGGATGAATAAGCATAAAGAAGTTTGATTATCTTGTCAACATATTAGTTCATTCACTAAGCAAACATTTACTGAGCATCTATTAAGTGCTACATACTGTTGTAGGTCAGCTTATCTGCTAGTTGTTAAAATTTGGTGATAGAAATTGCAAAGAGAAAAAGGTTGTGGATTTTAAGGTATTTCAAAGAACTGTAAGTGGCAAATAGAATAAATAAAGACATGTTCAGGAAACAGCATGCTCAGGAAAAAGCAAGTAGAATGGAGTTTGGGACTGGTATGACTATCAATCCTCCCCAACCACTCCCTTTATCCATAACAGACATAACTACTCCATAGCATTTTCAGCCACCGAAGAGAGATGAAACCTCAGAATCAGAATCCTTCCAAACACAGAAAATTAACTATTGGTGCATGTAAGATGATATCTATTTGCCATTTATGCCACAGTAAATCTGACAGAAATGGAGACCTCAAAAAGAAGTTGTAACAGGTTGGTAAGAGCTTTCTGGACTTGTTCTGAAATCAATTGACAGCATAGAAACGTGTGGGAGGTGTGTGTGTGTGTGTGTGTGTGTGTGTTTAAGAGAGTGATTATCCTAATTTTATCTATTCTTTAATCTCTAAATAATTTAAAATAATTTATAAAAATTGATAGATTAAAATGTATATAAAATTAAACCTCTCTGCATTAAAATAATTGAAAGGAATGATTGCAAGGAATCAGAAAATAATGAAAAGCCTGACATTTTAAAGGTAATTCAGTTTCATTAATTTCAAGTACATATAGCAACTTGAACACTTAAGCTAAGTGTTGCCAAGTAGAAGTCCTGCTGACCTGCCTTAATTAGCAGAAAAGAATAGTTTGTAATTAGCACATTATTTATATGAGAATGAGTGCTCCTACATGAGTTCAAGTGTTTGAAAACAACTTGAATCCTTAAATCCTTCCCCCCATAATCTTGATTTAATGAGTAACTTGTTTAATTAACCTGACGTTTATTATATAAATTAGCAAGACTTTATTCCAAAAGAGAGAGAGAGAGTGAGAGAGAGACAACAAAGGAGGAAAGAGAAAGAGCTGTGTTTGAGGACATGTGTATATGAAAATGCAACAGCGTGATTTTAATGGATAAGTAAACAACTAATAGTTACAATAAATCAGTTAATTTCTAGTTAAAAGCAGTCAAACTACTTGTCTAGTCTAGAGACATAGTTTGAATTCAGGTTGTTCTAGTGAAAAAAACAAAACTACACTGATGTCAAAGCTGAGTGAGGTCCTTAACTTTTCCTTTTTTTTTTTAAAATCCCATACCAAATGCTTTTAAACAAGTCATTTAATCTGTCTACCTGATAGGGAAAAGAAGGGGTCACAAAGAGGTTATGACTATGTTCACATGATTCCAAACATCTGGATGAAACCTGAAAAATTTATCTATATATTACATATATGGAAAACATCTGTCTATTTGCATAATTTGCTTAGTTTTCATCCAGATGCTTATCTTGTTGACACAACCTTCTCTGCGTGACTTTTTCTCTTTTGGGTGAATAGTGATGCAGCCTCTTCTCAAATATTTTAGTAGGTAAACCATAGCTATAAAAGAGGAAATTTATTACAAACATTTTATATAGCTTCAGTAGATTTTGCTTTAAAGAGTAAGTAAAATTACAGTGGGGATATTTGTAATACTGACATCGAGGGACAGAAATTACTCCTGTTATTGGTTAATTGTGGTATGTCAGCCTTTTACTTTACAAATGTTGCTGAGAGTATAATCTGCACAAATATAGGTAAAAATGCAGGATATTACCCTCATGGTTCAACATTCTTTTGAGAAATTTAAATGAAAGAAACTGAAAAATTTGTCAAGATAAGTAGAAAAAAATGGAGAGAGGAGTAATTAAACATTCTGAACAACTGCTTCAAAATAATCAATATAATACCTAGTACCATGAGATTAAGAAAAGTAAATTGGAAAAATATAGAAATTGAATTGATTTTATAGATTCCCATAAGAAATGAACTCTGTGGCTTTTAAATTAACCTGTGTCAAAAATTATCAAAATACAGTTTGTGAGAACTATACTATCACTTATAAAATCCTTTTCCTATATTTTATTTTCATGTACTACAAAGCAATCACATTTGGGATCTGGATTTCTATAAACTGTTTTGAGTCTAAATTTGCCTTTTTCCTTGGTTAGGGATAGACATAGTCTCTTTTTAATGGACACTATTATTTATGGCCACCAACCCATAAAATTAAAATTTATTTACATTTGCCTACTAGAAAGAAAAGTACAACAATATTTTAGTAAGGAACAAACAGGGACAGAAAAGAGCAAAGTTATTAATTAATGAATTTCAACCAGAAGAATGAAATAATGTGAAAGTTTTCACTGAAGCCACATTGGAGGAAATAAGTAATCAACTTACATCAGTATGTAAAAGGTGAATTAATTTACCTTAATTTAACTTAAAAGGCAAAATTCGAACAAAATAAATTATACTGAAATTCATACTAAATGTAAAATTAGATATAATAAAAGTATCCTTGATATTGAGAGCATGATATCCAAAAATAGATTTATAATTAAAATATTTTTACATATAGATATATTATGGAAAAGATTATGTCCATAACCCTAAAATTAGGATCACTGATCTTGACTTTATATCGTTAGTGTAGTTTATCTATTGTTATCCTTAGATAGCACTATCTATTCTGAATATCTTAATTTCCACAAGTTTTCAGATGACAATACAATAAAAATGAAAGAAAATCTTTAAGATAAATGAATGCCTCTGAGTTAACTTATTTTAAAAAATGAAATGAAGGTACTATTTTGTCTTGTCATATTTGCTGCCACTTGGATATTTACACTTACAGAACCCTGAAAAATGTATAAAATTAACTGACTGACCCAGGATATATTTTGCTTTGAATAGAAACTGATCCAATAAACTTCACAGGAAGAATAAAGTAAAACAAAAAAAGCACAATGGTCTTTCTGTGTGCTACTTTCTGCTGTGCCATGCCTGAGCAGAGGAAAAGAGTTTCACTCCTGTTGTTTATTGATTTTCTAGATTAAGAATCCCAGTGAGAGAATTGTAACAGACAACCATAAAATTATTTTTGGTGTGCTTATTTGCCTTTCCCTTGCATCTATTTGGCCTGTGCCTGTAGACAATTATGCGTTCTAGCCTAGACTCAGGTGCTAATAATGAAGGACAAATAGAATCATATGTGTAAACTTCCCCTTCTGATGAAAATTTATATTAACTTTCTGCCACTGTAAACAGAACTGCATAGCTCAGCGTCCCTGATGAATTGGTGATGAATTCAGTCATTTATATCCCAGGAATCTGTGCATTTATGGGAAAAGATGAAAACCGTCTGTATTGTGTAACCTTGCACTTTTTGAGTAAGAAAAAGAAAACACCAGCCTGTTTAGTTCATCACTTAAAGTGTGTAAATTTCAGCTCAAATACCAGATTTCTGCATGACTCTCTGTCAGTCTCCACTTTGGGGATCTGTGCCAATATAAACAAGCCAAACAGTGAAGAGTGCCATGTTATCGCTACAACTGTGAACTTATACACTTTCAGCCCTCCATAAAAATTGTTATGAATATCTTTACAATACAACAGAATCTTTGTTATATACTGGAGCTGGACAGTTTGACAGTTTGGCAGCTCTGTTGGCGAACAAAGTAATTTGGTATAGATAAGAACATGGCCAGTCTTTTTGTGACTAAAAACATTTCATCCTATTTTAAAAACTATACTTCTAAAACTGTCAGATTTCTTGTTCAACCAAACTTTTCAAGATAAACTAGATTAATGAACACAAAGATATGGAATCTTGATAAAAGAACAGAATCTTTTTTAAAACATAAGCCTTAATATGTAGCACAAATATACTTCAAGCATATTTTATAATAAAAAATCATAATATTCACATGTAGAATTTTTTTAAGTACTTTTGGTATTGTCTTCTTAATATAAACATTTAGGTGAATGCAGTTTAAAGCCCTACAATTTAGAAGTATACTGATGGCCTGGAAAACAAAAGAAAGCAAAAACCACAACTCAAGCCTCAATCCACAGATTTTTTTTTCTAAAGTGTCCATTAGACATGTGGGAAATCCAAGTTAAAGACAAGAAATGGCTATAAATTCTTGTTTCCATTTTTATTAATATGAAACATTTATCTACATGTAGATTTCTTTCATTCTGACTGTTACATAAATGTGTATTATAAAATTGATGAAGATATTTTCAAAATCCATACCCATACAATATTTTAAAAGTAACTTGAAAGGTCAATTAAAAAACGATTATGACTTTCACTGTTTCAACCACATGACAGAAGTAGAAATTGTGTAATACTGAAATACTGGGGAATATAGTTGAGATAAAGCATATTTTATTTTTTCTTTAACAATAGATATATGATTTGTATTTGAAAAGAAAATGCCTTCAAGTCCATGTATCACTGTTGCAAGATTGCACACCTTTTCATGATACACTTTATCTCAAACTTGTCTATGGCTGTTCCTATCACTCTGTGTGCATGACCTTTTAGTAAGCTGAAGAAGATACAGTTATCTTCTTTTCTGACATGCAACATCTATCAATCAACATGTTTTCATGTAATTTATTCAAGGCAAATAGCAGCTCCTAAGGCTAGTGAACCGAGGCACTATCCCAGTGATTTTGATTAAGAAATGATGTGCACGGCTTAGGTGAGAAATGGAAAACGCAGAGGAGTATTGATAAAGATATATCAAAAACAATAAAATGGAACCAAAAGACAAAATAAATATTTGAAAATATATATAGGCTCAGCATAACTAACCTTGGTAACCTTGTTTAAAAAATCTACTCTAATAAATTGGGGGGAGGGTGTATAATTTAATGAACTTCCAACAATACCAATTTAGTTTACCTTTAGTATCTGAGGCAACGCGTCTGTAGTTCTGTTGGGTTAATTCACATTTTTCTCATTGAATCAAGAATGTAAATTAAGACAAAATGATTCTTTTTCAATTTCATGCTGAAGTAGCTCAAGTTAGTGAATGTAATTTCTCCTAACAAGAAAAATTTATCACTGTACAGCTCACTCAGTTACCTCTGTAGTGAGTTGCAATATGCATTTATGGAATTGAATGGATAAAGATTCAATTTTTAAAGATTGATAAATGTGGTAAAAGAACAGGCCACACTTCAAGAAAAGATAGGCACAATTAAACTTTTGACTTTTACCAATACCTCATCTTTATTTGTGCTTATAGAATCTCTGCAATAATTGCATTATCACATATAGGTGCTTTTTGTTTGCCTTTCTCTATGGTAGCAAAAATTCTACCACAAGGTTTAAGAAGCTTTGTGTTCCAGTCCCGGTTCTAGTACTAAATAACTGTATTACTTTGGGCAAGTAGTGTTTAAGGCTTCAATTTCTAATCTCTTAAATCTCTGTACCTCTAAGGTTCTAATATAAACGAAGAACGCATAAACTAAATTGATATGATACATATTATATACATATAATATTTTTGGAGTAAATATATAACTTTAAACAGTGGTAAAGACTTCAGGCCTCATTAACACAATAGAAAGAGCACCTAGACATCTAGGTTAAGTGAGCTAAATTCTCGCCTTGGTTCTACGATTAACTAGCCTCACTGACCATCAGCAAATTCCTGAACCACTCCAAGCTTCAGTTTCTTCTTCGGACTAGAGTATCTGTAAGGACTCTACATTCTTGATACCAATTTATTCATTAAAAACTGTACTGGTGGGGCTTCCCTGGTGGCGCGGTGGTTGAGAATCCGCCTGCCTAGGCAGGGGACACGGGTTCAAGCCCTGGTCCGGGAAGATCCCACATGCTGTAGAGCAACTAAGCCCATGCGCCACAACTACTGAGCCTGCGCTCTACAGCCTGCGAGCCACAACTACTGAAGCCTGCATGCCTAGAGCCCATGGTCCGCAACAGAGAAGCCACCGCAATGAAAAGACCGCGCACCGCAACGAAGACCCAATGCAGCCAAAAATAAATAAATAAATAAATAAATAAATAAATTTATTAAAAAACAAAAACAAAAACTATACTGGTCTTCTTCAAACACTTCTATTTCTTGGCAAAATCTTGTATAATTCACTATGGTCTATAAGCACATAATTTTTAATGTTATTTGTTGATTATTTAACCAATATTTCAACTTGTTTTTAAAAAGAGACTCAACATGGTTATTGCATTGCACAGAATAAGAAGGCAAAAGTGCAAAAAAAAAAAAAAAAAAGCCAAGAGAAAATAATTTGAAATATAAGACTAAACAGGCACATCACTAAGTGTGCTATATTTGCTGGGTTAACCACTGATTCAACGGTAAGATTTCTAAAGCTCATATTCAGAGAGAATCATAATCAGATTACAAGGTTTGTTGTGTAAGATGAAAGGAAATAAGTTGCTCAAAACAGAACTATTCCTAACAGTGAAATCTGAGTTATATTTTCCCCCATGGGATCTTAGGTAGCAAACACTGGAGAAGCTACAACATTCTCAGATTAATAAAGTAGCAAAATAAATAGGTTTAAAAATTATAACGTTCCAAAATATAGGTTACTAGTATTAAGCCATTTTATATGGAGCCAATATGATGATGGTATAGCTATAAGGCTATCCACAGGTGTGCTTAGTCAGGGAGAAATTTTAGAGGATTTAAAGGAATGGATGGAATGTGTATCTTGCATGTAATCTTCCACAATTACATTCAGACAAGCTTTGATAGATACCGAACCACAGTGAGCTGGATCTTATGACTCTTTAGAGTACTAGTAGTGCATTTCTTCTAGGCCAGTGGTTCTCAAACTTCAGCATGCATCAGATTGGATTTACTGCAGGGTAACTGCTGAGCTCTAATTCCAGAGTTTCTGTTTCAGTAGGTCTGAGGGGGAGGGGGCAAGAATGTGCATTTCTTACAAGTTCCCAGGTGATGCTATTGCAGCTGGTCTAGCACTCACACTTTGAGAATTGTCCCTCTAGGTCATCAGTTAACTGTGGATCCACAGACTTTAACAAACATCCTGAGTTCAAGAGACAACATCTTCCTGAAAGCGAGATGCCTAACAAGGACAGTGAAATGAAACAAAGCTACCCATCTAACAAGAGATTATCCTGACCTGTGCTCCAAGAAAATTTATTTGCACCTATAAAATTAAGTGAGATCATGCTGAACAGCTATAATTTCTAACTAGTTAAAAATGTAGAGTATTTACTAAAATGTTTCCTTTGCCATAAGCATACTTCTTTTCTGATAGTAGATATCAGATCTATCAAGATCATTTCTGGCTTATGATAATGAATAGCATGCCATCCCCTATAAAAAGACGGTTAATGTTCTGCTCCCAGTTACTCAGTGTTGTTTCCACTTATGCTCCTTAATCTGACCTTGTATGGTCCTTTAGAATTCAGCATTTTCCACTGCTTGTATTGCACTTAACCACACTATACTGTAATTATTCTTCCATACATATTTAACTTTTTATATGTTTATATTCATATAACAGTATGAGCAAGGAATGCATATTCCTTTGTAACTCCAGTGTCTGGAATTGGTAGTCAATAAATATTAAAATGATCTGAACAGGGGTGCAAATGTTTTAAAGTGGACTAAGTCCAAACCACTGTGTAGTTCATCTAAGGATGGAAACCAAACACAGTAAATACCTGTGCACTTCCTGACGGCTATTTTAAAGTTTATAAATGTACGTTAGATTTGCAGACTTTTCCCCCATTATTAAAAGCAAAGCTAATAAGTGAAGCCAAATTCAAAAAAGAAAATCTCTGTAATAATTTAATGATGAATTCTGAGGCACTAATTAATATTTATAGTTAATAATTCTATAAAGCAAAAACATTTCAACAGGTCTTACATTGATAAAAGCAGATGTTTTAGGGAATAAACCACCGGGCCTGGAGACACGCAGACCAAGGTCAAGTCAATCTGTAGTCATCCAATCTCTGTGGGCCTTTAATAAGGTACAATGCTGAACTTTTTAAATCTCAATTTCATCATCTATAAGTGTAAATAATAATATTGTCCACATCTTATCTAAAAGAATCTCTCTGAAGATACTGAGATGACAGATGTCATTTGAACACCATATAATTGTTCTATTATTTTTAGAGAATAACGCAATTTAAGGCACATGGTCTTCAGTAAGATATATTCATTCCCCTTTGTCACTACTACCTAACCATCCAACTGCAACTTTTAAAAGCCACTACTGTATATTTTCTTAAATGTCAGTAATCATCCTTAAACATTTTTAAAAAGAACTTTCTCTAGTCCTAGAAAAAAGGCAAACACAACAGGAGAAATAAAAGTTCTTATTGAGCACACAAGTAATTTAGCAACACTTAAACTCTGCTACTATGCTATTAGCAATATTCTGCTACTAGGAGAATGTAACTACTCTAGTTTATATCATTGTCAACAGACATTTCTTTTGTACATTCTGAACTTTATCTGTCACCTTTGAACTCATAGTCTGGGTAAGCCAGTAACTTTTTTTGAGCTATCAGATTCTACTAGATTATAAACTTCTTGAAGTCAATATTATTACATTATTTTACACAACTTTGTATCACCCACAGTACATTCACGGATATGTGGAAACTTGAGTGTAGTTAGTAAATAAAATGAACAAATGCTTAGTGAGGCCACTGAGCTGAACTGGATATTATTGGACATTAAAACAGTGTGAAACATAGCTTGAATTCTTCAGGAAATTTAAAATGTAGATTGATTAACAGTATGTACTATGTGAACAATTAAATAGCAATTAAACATATAGATAACACTGCAAGAAGCAGGGGGCATATATAAGACCATTTAATCACATATTTCTTCTAGCTTTCCTAACCTCAGGTCCTCAAATGAGCATTCTATGCGTTTGATGAAGTTGTAGGTAGGAACTAGTCCAATGTATGATAAATTGTGTACATTCTTACGTACCGACACTTGAATTCTATACCTCTAAATTAACTAGTAATTTCTGACCATTGTATTTTTAAAATCAGTTTGTAAGAGTGAAGCTTCTGAAGCATTAACTATTTTCTCCTCCTCTCTGCCTTTTTGCTATTCTTACACGTAAATATGTTGCCTTCTGTTAATGAGATGGAAATGACAGTGCACTCAATGTACATATAATGCATTGGGCTGGCACACTACATTTCTACTTTGAAAATTTCATCCTTAAAAGTCTAACTTAATTAAGTTTTAATTTTTTGTGTGTAATTTCTTAAAAAATAGGAAACATCAATTGAGGTATGTGCAATTGATATTCTCCCCCATAGCAGAATAAAGCTTAGTATTATGTTAGTAGCAGATGCTGTCACACTTATTTCTTTATGATAAACAAAAGTTAATATTTTTCCTTTTGTGACTATAAGAATATAATTATTTTAATTTTTAAAATAACTATTGATAAGGGGACAGTCACACTATAGGGGGATGATTATAAGGAGATTTTTTAAAAAAATCAATAAATGCTTATTTATTTTGGAAATGATGTCACTATTTTTGGTATTCAATCCTATTAGCACACTTTTAAGCTAAAGGAAGCGTCCTGCCAGAATAGCACATAAGATTTGGTCATACAGAGAGTTCCTAAACCTGCTTTGTGGTGTTTAATTAGCTGAAGAAAATGTTTTGGCTACAATTCTACTTCAACTAAAAAACAAAAAGTGTATTATCTAATAAATACAGCACCTCTCCCTAAGCCCCAGATAACTCAGTTAAGTAAAAACAATCACTACATAGAAAAATAAAAATGTATCAAAGTTGCTGAAAGTTTGTGCTAGGAAAAAAAAAATTTTTGTTGGCTGAGAAAAATACAACTATAGCAGTGGCCATAATTCTTGAAATTCTGCTGAAAATATTAAATATTAGTGGGAACAATATTTTAACAAAAATACTGTATTTGGTTTTTTCCATAGGACCTTGCGATAAAGCATATCTTGGAACAGTCTATGATTTAAGGGCTGCAGGGGATATGTCAGTGGACCCACATACTGACCTGGAGACCACCAATACATCCTCGTGCACATCAAGTTTCAACTTTGATCAAGTATTCATAAAAGCTCCAGGCTTGTTAGGTTTTACAGTCCGTGTCTATGGTAAGGGGTAAAGCAAGAAATGAAAACTTTCAAGACTTCTCTGTAGTAGATGTGATGAGATAGCTGGGGCCGATGGTGCCTGTAATGCTACTTTAACAAAGAACTTCAGGAGAACAGGGAACATTAGTGCGCTGTCATAATACCGTGCCACCTGTCATTACTAGAATGAGAGAGTGTATGTTTCAAAAATATAAACAATGAAAACTAAAGACAAAACCAAATTGACAGGGCCTTTGTTTTATGGCGCAGGTGAAAGACAAGCGAAACATCATTTCAGACATTAATGTTTTAGAGCGGTATGGAAATTTTTACCACTAGGTTGATGCACATAAGTTTCAGTGGCATGAGTCTTTGTTTACAGTGAATATTAGATCAGTTCCAATTTTTAAAAATATTCCGGAATTTGCAATATTATTAATTTCATACAAATAATTCTAAGGAGCACAGATATCTTCCATTGTGTTTTGCAACTTCTGATAGTTTGTGAAAAGTGGATTTTTATTAGTGTTTTCTTTTTAGTAATTATTAGTGGTCTGTGAAAATCTGATCCAAAGTACTTTAGTTTTCAATGTGTATTGTACAGTTTTCTTAGATGCCAGCAAAGGATTAGAAAAAAAAAAAAAAAGAAATATTGCTTCAATAGTATCATAGTGTGAACATGAGGCATCTAAAATTATGGTGGTACTGGATTGCAACTCAGAGGTAATTTCAAGGCAATTTCTTTTCAAATTATGTTAGGAACACTCTAAATATACAATTCTTTGATTTGTGTCTGTGTGTGTGTGTGTGTGTGTGGAATGCTGCCTTATATTCCTTTGGACAAAATGCCACTTAAACTTGACTTACTGACACTTCAAAATTTTAATAAAAATTTGCCCCTAATTCTCTGGTATAAAATTATTAAAAATAATGCTCTGGTATTTTAGAATTATGTTAATTTAAAAAGCCCCATTCTGCCACCATAGAAAGAAGAACTGGTGACACCAGTAGAATTATAGAATAAGTTTCTATGAATCAAAGAAAAATAATAATCTTTGATTCTACTGAATAATTTCTTCACTTGGCACCATCCTGTCAGAAAAGTCAACTTCTACAACCTTCACTGCCTGACAAAAAGAAAGAAAAGAAAAGAAAAAGAAGGTCAAACTGTCCTGAAGTCTCTCCAAGGCACAGAAAGCATCCACAGAGTGGGGAGGCACAAATCCATTTTTAAAGGTCATATTCTGTTTGCATACAACTTCTCAGTTTCCTTTGGTAAATCCATTTTTCTTCTTTAACCCCAATATGATGAATTCCCAGTTAGAAATGAAGCTTTATTATCCATGTCTGCTTCTGGGCTTGAAGTAGGTGGAAAGAACAACAATATATACCTTTCTGCTTCCCACCACTTTCACTCCTGATCCAATCTAGTGTCTTCTGACTCTACGAAGGGAGGAAGCGTAGAAAGCCAGACAAGTAGAAAAGTGGGAAGACTGGATAAGAAAAGGAGTAGGGACAGTGAAACCACAGAATTAAAGAGTCAAATAATAAATACATAAGACAAATTTTGCACTACCCCTGGCTAACTCACATACGCATGTAGTTAGATGTGAGACTATTTCTAAGCTGTAATCAAATACTTCGTTTGTTTTACTTTCAATTGATTTCAAATAAATGCCAGAATATAGTCTGTTTTCTGGAAAACAACCTATAAATTGGTATGAATGTGATCATTCCTCAATTACTTTGGAAAAAAAAATAAGATAGTAAGTGATTGCTTTTTCCATCAAAAATTTAATTTTAGTTGAAAGGAGAAGATACACTTAAAATGTGGCGCTATAATCGCTGTGCATAGCAGAGATACCTTTAAAACTTTAAAAGTTTTCAACTTCTAAAATCAAGATTATCACTTAGTGCCTAAAATATCACTGACAAAATGATTTGAAACAGATATAGCATCTGTTTTTGCAGGTGGAGTAACCTAATAAAATCTTAGCACACAGTGGCTTTCATTCTTTATTTTTTTCTATCAGTCCTTCAGAAGTGTTCATATTTCACAGTATTGTTTTCTTAAGCCTCCAGGTTTGTGAGATCATTAACAGGATATATATTGGGCCTTCTAGAAGCTATTTAGTAACATAATTTCAGAAGTTATAAAGTGGTTCTTAAAGAGGTTTAATGAACACATAGAATTTAAATGCAAGTAATTTAAGGAATCCTTGGGTTATGAAATGCATCCTCTTAATTTCATTCAAAGTTAGACCACAGATAGAGCTTAAATCAGAGTTTCTAAATTTATAATTAAGTTAATAAGTCAGGGTGAAGGTTTTTATTTAATTACTTGTTTTTTTTAAACTTTTAATATACCCATGACCATTTTCTCACTGACAAATGTGGCTTATCAAGAGAGCAAAACAGCCTGAAGATTAGTGCTCTGAGTAAGGTTAAAAGTTAAAATCTGTATGAGGTGTATACCTAGTCCCAAACCTGTGGCCTCTACGAGTCAGGTAATCTCCAAATATCCGAGTTTTAAAGAGGTACATTTGCACACATGGAGAGCCTTTCTACTTTATATGTCTTACTTTTTACTGGTTAGAGCAGACCAACAGAAAGATAAGTAGCTTGTCTCCATTAGGGCAAACTCCCTTACCTCCCTCTGCTGACACTTTCTCGAAGTGTTAATTTACATTGACATTGTTCAAAATATGTTTTGATTATTGGCTCTGCATTGTAATCTCATGATCATCAGCAGCAGAAATTGCTGTTGTAGTAGTATTGAGACCTTTTTGCAGATAAGGTAAACTGAGTTTTGGGGAGTTGAGTGTAATGGGTAAGATTAGAGGCTCTGAAGTTCTACTATTAGGGTTTGTATTACAGCCCCACCACCTATTTGCTGTGTGGTCATGGGCAATTTATTGATATCGCTATACATCATTGCATATTGCTGTAAACTGCAAACATGAACTTCATTCTCAGTGGTGTCAAAGTGCACAGACTTAAACATTTACCCTGGAATGCACTAAGTATTCAGAATACTTGTTTGCTTAAATATTTGTAAATATATTTATGTTTCCACCCCTTAACTTTAAAAACTATTCTTGAAAATTTGTTTTAATAAGACAAGTGCTTTTATCTTAAGAGAAATTTAAGACTGATAAAACTGTATAAAACATGACATTTCTAGAACTCTGTTCATACTGAGTGTTCTTAGTATTTCAGATTCTACCACAGAACTCTATAAAACAATATTAAGTTCTGTGTTTGCAATTATTCAAGTTGAGAGTTGGATTGATATGGGTTATTTAAAACCATATGTAAGGCTTCAGTTTTTTTTTTTAATAAATAACACAAATTTAAAACATATTTTAAAAAATCTGATGTTGATTTTTTAAAGAGATCAATTGAAACTGGGTTGTAAAGTATTTTTAGTAAAAATAATGCTTTCATTTTAAAGTCTTTAAATTGAGAATTTGGGGCAAAATATATTTTACAGTATTTTTAAAGTTTAGCACTAATCACATTAATAATATTACATAATTTTCAATTGTGCATAAATTCATTTTTTCCAAGTAAAAATTACCCATTTCTCTTCATAAAAACTAGATATTTATTTAAATTCAGAGAATACAGTATCTTAACTTAGGTAATATTGCAACCAATACCCATTATAAAACAAATGGAAATTTCTGCATAATTAAACAATAACCCAAAATGCATTCCGTACAGCCAACTTGTGATGCAGAATGCATAATGATTTGATTACTATTTCTGTATTAATGCAACTTGTGTTATTTAAATGATACTTTCTAAAGACACAAAATATATCTGTGAGTGGTTATTGGTTAATAATGACCATACTAAGGGTTTATCAGATACAATTTGGGAAATGATTTCTTAAGCAAAAATTAACATTGAAAGATAAAAATATTCTATATCAATTTTACATTAAATCACCATTTATTTCCCCAAATGTCAATAACAAATGTGATTATTTTTATTACTAGGAAAAGAAGTTTTAAAAGTCACTCTATTCTCCTACAGTTGTATATACACATCAGAGTTTACTGACATCTGGAAGATTTTGATTCATTCCTGGCAAACCCTGTTTAGTGAGCCCTTGTATACAGGATATACTGGTTATTGAACCACTGAATTATATTTAAAAATTAATAATAGCATCCTCATTAATGCATTAAAACATTAAAATAAGTATGCTTTATCTTCCTATTTTATAGTGGAACCTAAGTTTGGAAGATATTCCAAAGATTGGAAATAAAATTTCAAAAAGTCAAAATAAACACAAATACACAACCTCTCTTGATTTTTGGTGATGTTAGCAGAGTACAATGAGATTGGCAAAGCATTCTAATCTACTCTTAAAAGATATCACTGCAATTAAAAAGATCCAAATCAGCACCTTTGGTAAGGTTTTATCAAAATTATTTTAAAAGGTAGTTTTAAAAATGAGGGCATTTCCTTCTACCAGAAAAACTGTTACCTAAGAGTTATGAAACATTATAAGTAACATGGACTTCATATAATATTAAGAAAGATAGTTATTTTATTCCAATGTGATTTATATCTTTAACATGTAAAGTACATTTAAAGCTTAATTGAGTAGGAATTTAAAATGTTCTCATGTCTTAAATATAGTACTAGAAGAAGTAGACCAGTAAATTCAACTTTAATTATAATATGGAGAGGATGTTCCAGGACTGCTTTATTGTTTTTTAAAATGCATATCTAATTTAATTACATTAAAATGTCCCATTTATTATAATACTAATTCTACATTTGTCCATTCATTTAGAAAGTATTTATTGAACAACTAGTATGTGTCCAGCACACGTTAAGCGTTCTTCGGACATGCCCTTTGATGTCAGAGTCTATGTACATCGTTAAGGAGGCAAAATATGTAGATATGAATGGCTTTTTAAAAGGCAGTATCATTAAATACCAAAGGAATAGTAACAATATCAAATACAGGAGAAGCTTGATAAGGGAAGAATGTCATTTAGAGGAAATGGTCAGGACTCATAGAAAGTATGTCTTAAGTTGTGATATATGGATGGGGATGAAAACAGAAAATATCCCATATAGGGAGTTAACACATTCAAACTTCCTAAAGCAAATTTTATTTCCGAGATACCAATTAGAATTGAACACAATATTAAAAATTTTGGAATTAATCTATAAATACGTTGGAGGTTTTGAGATATTTGAGCAAAGCCTTTAATATTATGAAAGTAATAGTTTAGCTTATACAGGAGATATGCAAGATTGGAAAGAAGGAACCCAAAAAACAAACAAAAACAAAAAACTGGAAGCAAGGAGATCAGCTGTACAATAACCCAGATCTGAGGGAAGGAAGTGTGTGGCAGTGAAAATAGAAAAGAAAGAGTGCGAGTACTGGTACTCTGATAGAAAATTTAGCCTGGTAATGTTCCCATAAGGAGATGGAATAAGTGAGAAAGAAATATAGGATGATTTCATGCAAGTCTGATTGAGAGGAATATATTTAGGAGACAGGTAAGAAAAAATGAAAACAATTTGGGGAAGGAGATGATGTAACACCTGAAATAGCATGTAAAATGTTGACCAGCTGAAACTAGTTTTGCTTCCTTAAAACAGATTTTTTTGATTAATCAAATTCTGAGTTATTTCACAGAGATGGCACTGCACATGTGCAAGATGGGAACTCAAGTCCCCAGGATGACCCCGAACCAAGATTCTTCAGTCTGTGGATCCCGAGCAATAGAAATGTTGCCATCAGAGCCCTTTACAAAGCGAGAGGTCCTTTAACAGGGAAAATCTGGCTTCCAGCAGCCCGAGGAGCTTAATTACCATATATGGACTGATTTGAGACTAGCCCATCATCCAAGTCTGAAATTCCCCGAACCTCTTAACTTTCACCCCAAACCCTGGAAGGAGGAGTCAAATTTGAGCCCTGTCTCTGGTCTCCTTGCTGGTGGACCTCACAACAAAACCTTTTCTTTTCTCAGAAATCAGTGTCATGGTATTGGCTTCTATGCGCATCGGGCAGTGAGCCTTTGCTCTGTAACATACCTACAAAGTTTCCATCTACTCCATGGAATGCAATTAATATCCTTAAGACTTCCGTGGTCTCAGGGTTCTGTCAGCAGAAACTTGTACAACAGAGAACATTTTACAAAATCATGGGAAGGGGGAAAATTTGGCAGGGAAACTTTTGACAAGTAATTTCCATCTAGAACTGCTGGTATTCTCTTCTATTGTAAATTTTACCAATGTTACCCGTGAGGGAAAACATTAAAGCGATGTCTACTTTGGTTTGCCTATTATTGTCTATTGATTAATCAATAGTCAATTAAACTGTTTTTTCCTTTTCTTCTTTTTTTTTTAACGCTTCTTTCATAAATTGATGTTTTAACTTAATGTAGCAAATTGTGTGCTAGTGCAGTGTAGACACAGAACAAAATATTTATATTTATATGTACTTATTCCATATGGTAAGGTAAAAGCAGGTGTAATAAAGAACAATGACAAAAAAACAACAACATAATTTTCCCAAAGATGAGGAGAAGGGAAAAAGAAACAAACCTCTGAGAATGTTGGTATGTTCTATTTCATCATGATCAAAACATACTTTTTTCTAATTCTTAAGTTTATATTTTCCAAAACATATAAAATAACCTGTAGTTTTAACGGCGAGCCAGGCAGGACCAGTTTGATGAGAAAAAAAATTTGTGGGAAGGGTGACTGATGTCCTATACATTTCCTATAATCTCCAATTGCCTTCGGTAGAAAGCCAAGATTTGGCCTAACTGAGCAAACTGCTGTCTTTACATTTTAAAAAGAAAACAAAGAATATACCATTATAATTTTGAAAAATAAATTCTAATTTCAATTTCTACTAGCTTCCATAACATGGAGAGGATTCGTGTGTTAACATTTGTTTAAAGCATGGAGTGGGACTTCTGGGCTAACTGCCAACTCCTATTAGAATTATTTTCCCCTCAATCACTACTTCAAGCAGGCATGATATCGCAATGCATAAATAGTAGCACAACAAGTAGGAAATTTGAGACAATCCCTCCCTCTTGATCCTCCTGTTATATTGAGTACTAATGGGATTTACTTTCTAGAGTACTGCATGTAGTTCTGGGACTCTGACAACTAGGGGTAATATATGTAGCTAAGAACGGAGAGCAAGCAATGGTGATTAAGTTAAAAGAGAACCTAAGCTAGAGTGACCCCTCTTTCAGAGCAGGTCTGGAACATTTTCATGATTAAATATCAATAACAGCAGAAAACTTCTCAGATAAGGTGGCTAACAGGGCTACAACCCAAGCCTCACTACCTAAGGGGTTACAACTTCTAAAGATATTATTTTGATATATACAATTTTTATCTAAGATGAACTGCAAAGAATAGTCTTAGTATGAGTTGACCTGAACCAGGGAATCAGGTACTCTGGGGAATTGCCTGAAGAAGCTTGAACTTGGCTTTCATAAAGGCAGAGAAGCAGGATTCTAATTGCAGAGAGACAGGAGAGAAGAGTGATGAAGTGTACATTAATGTCACATCATTTCTCACTCCTGATTCTTCAGGAAGATATTGGTTGTACTTCTGAGTGGGCAATCTTTACTTGTCCCACTCTTCTAGCAGAGGCTATTTTAATCTGTCACACTTTGGGGTACATTTCATAGCTTGTCTTTGTAATTCTGCACTGATGCATACAGCTCCTAGACTCTGACTGTTTATTGTGACCCAAAGGTTTATTATAGTTAGACCGGCTATACAGTATTAGATACTATCGATATTTCTCAGGCCTGGTTATAAATATGGATTTAAATGTTCTTTGAGCTTTTGAAAAAAATACATTAAAAATACAGCGAAATTACTTCTCTGCAATTGTTTCTAAAATTAATTTTTAAAATGTGTACCGATCATTTAAACTGTATGTAAGTGGGAGAAGGGTAGGTGGTGGAAATTTTATCTATAAAACTCCAAATGAAAGGTGGTGGTTGTAATTTCATTTCTGTGCAATAACTAAGGTTAGTGTCCTATTTCAAACTTGTCATTGAATTAAAATAATCTATATCAACATATCCTCAGAGTTGGAAAGAAAATTACATTATGAATAAAAGGTTGTTTCTGACAACAAATAATTCATCCACGAGACATGAAATGCTTTTGCGGAAGTTTTAGCTCTTCTTACTATCAAGTTAAATTAATTTTCAACCACAATCATTATCCAGAGTGAGAGAATACTAAGAGTTAAGGGGTTTTGTTTTTGATTTTTTAATCACATCTTAATATTTGTTGGGTGGGCTAAAAAGTTCCTTCGGTTTTTTAAGTAAAAATAAAAGACACATTTTTCATTTTCACCAAGAGCTTTATTGAACAATGTATTCACCTTTTTGTTCCACTACCTTCTGCCATTTTCCAGGCAACTTCATAATTCCATTTTCCCAAAACTTATTTTTTTGAGCAAAGAACTGTTCCAGGTGCCTTTTACAGCCTTCCAGGGAACTGAAATTTTTTCCATTAAGAGAATTTTGTTAAGACCAAAATAAATGGAAATCCGAACGTGCAATGTCTGGTGAATACGGCGGGTGAATCAGAACTTCCCAGCCCAGCTGTAACAGGTTTTGCCTGCTCATCAAAGAAACATGTGGTCTTGCGCTATCCTGACAGAAGACTATGCGTTTTCTGTTGACTAATTACGGACGCTTTTTGTCGAGTGCCACTTTCAGTTGGTCTAACTGAGAGCAGTACTCGTTGGAATTAATCGTTTGGTTTTCCAGAAGGAGCTCATAATAGAGGACTCCCTTCCAATCCCACCATATACACAACATCACCTTCTTTGGATGAAGACCGGCCTCTGGTGTGGTTGGTGGTGGTTCATTTCGCTTGCCCCACAATCTCATCGGTTCCACATTGATGTACAGTATCCACTTTTCATAGCCCATCACAATTTGTTTTAAAAACAGAATGTTTTCATTATGTTTCAGTAGAGAATTGCATAAGGAAATATGGTCAAGAAGGTTTTTTTCACTTAACTTATGTGGAACCCAAACATCAAAGTGATGAACATAACCAAGCTGGTGCAAATGATTTTCAACGCTTGATTTGGATATTTTGAGTATGTCGGCTATCTCCTGCATGGTATAATGTTGATTGTTCTCAATTATTATTTCGATTTGATCGCTATCAACTTCAACTGGTCTACCCGACTGTGGAGCATGGTCCAGCGAGAAATCTCCAGCACGAAACTTCGCAAACCACTTTTGACACGTTTGATCAGTCACAGCACCTTCTCCATACACTGCACAAATCTTTTTGTGCATTTCAGGTGCGTTTTTACCTTTCTTGAAATAATAAAGTGTAATATGCCGAAAATATTGTTTTTTTCTTCCATCTTCAATATTAAAATAGCTATACAAAAATTCACCAATTTTGATAAGTCTTTAAATATATGCTGATATGACAGCTGTCACATACAATCTAACAAAATTGTTCTGAATGAAGTTAGAGACAACTAAGTGCTACTAGAGCCATCTTACGGAAAAAAAACCGAATGAACATTTTGGCCCACCCAATACTTGGAGACTGACTAATTCTACAATGATTCTCTAAAGATCACTGCCAACTCTTTGGAGCAATTTCTCACTGGTGGGCCTATGACCCTTGACATCAAAAAGATCATCATAATCAACATGTTTCCAAGGACTGCCAAAGAGTATATACATATACATATATTTATTTATACATATACACATATATATACATATAATGTATACTACAAATATTTTGACCTAAAAGCCACCTTAGAAAATAAATGTATATACGTAGGCAGATATGTAGCAAATACATGGGAGACAAAGGACATAATAATTAAAAATGCAGGTTTTGAGGTCAAAATGCCTAGATTTGAATCTTTGTTTTATCACTTAGAATGCGGTATTTTTCCAGCACTTAGGAAGATTACCTAATCACTCACTGTCCTAATTTTCTCATCTACAAATTACAAAATGTACCTACGCTTAACCTCCAGAGCTATTGTGAGGATTAAATGAGATAATACATGAAAAATACTTAGAATACTGCCTGGAATAAAGTAACAAGTCAATAAATGTCCTAAGATGATGATAATAATGATGAAAAGGAGTAGAATGGGGAAAAGAAAGAAAACAGTCAGCCTTGGCAAGAGTTAGAATGGCTGTTCATTACTTTGAGGCAGGCAATGGTAAAAATTACAGAAACAAACCCTTTTTTGGCTACCAATCTTTTGCAGCTCTCTTGAATTCAAGTTTAAGGAAAACACGCAACTTGGTGTTAACATGACCAAGCTTCACTCAAGTGTGTCTTTATTATTTACTGCTCACTTAAGCCCAAAGTTTAAGAAAGGAAATTATTCCTATGGCAAATACTATAGAAAGAAGTGGATGTGGTTCCAATCTGAATATGAAATAATTGAGGGTAAATGAGAGAACTTAATAATATTCAGAATGATCAGGATACCATGGTTGAAAAATAAGCACAATGCCATTAATCAGTTAGAGGCTCTAATGTGAACAAATGACAAACTATTAGGCAACTCATTATTTAATAATTAGTGAATTACTATGGTTACCTATAGGAGAGTTGTGTAAAAATTTTATTTCAGATATTCCAAGAAAAATTTACTTATATAGATTTGTTTCTGGCTAAATCGTAAGTCAATAACTTAAAAAAATCTTAATTATGTGGTCTTTCATCTACAATTTTGCAATTAATTTACTGTTCATCATATCTCAGTGTGTAGAAAATAGAATTTAGAATTTCGTCTTTCTTTTTGTTTCTCTACTCATATTTCCAAAATTGTGCTTCCATGTACAGGAATATCTACTAGCTATGACTCCTCCATTGGGGGGGAAAAAAAAAAAGCTTAATTTTCAGCTGTGAAAACCTTATGTTTTCTCTGAGATTTTTCTGAGAAAACCTATTGGTATACACTGTTAATTGCAGACCACGAGGATCCTCTTTAAGTATTGTTTACAATAATGCCCAGGACTCAGATCTTTACAGCCTACTTTTACAAAAAGTCTACTTTCACAAAATCCGATTACATTCTTAAAGAGATTAAACCCACTGTTGGGGTGGGAGGGGGACTCCGACCAGAAAGTTGTGTAGGGAAGGAACAAGTATATGTTTACAAAAGAAAAAAATAAATTAGTGTCCACTTTCTGGTTCTGTTTTACTTAAAAATAAAATAAAGCCTTAGTATTTATGAAAATACATGTTTAAATTGGTCACCATGGCATAGAAAACAGCAGAACATTGCTAACCACTATTTTAGGGACTTGGTTTGTTTGCTTATTGAGAAAAAAAAAAAAAAAGCTCTGCATACAAAAATTTCTAAGTACCGACTTGAGGATATAGATATATTAATCCTCTATTATGATATGATGTGCTACTGAAGCACAACTTTTTACAAAATATAACTTAGTTGTGTAAATGGAGGGTGGGGGGAACACAGCCAAATCATCAACATATCATGCTGAGAGTAGTGCTATGTGCATTCATTTACAAAAAAAAATAAAAATAAAGAGGAGATGGGAAGATCACAGAAAGGCATATAAAGAGAGATGGATCCAGAGTTGTCACTGCTATCCACATGTTTACTCCTTTTGGTCACACCTAGACCAAGTCTGCTGGATGGGGTCTCAATGCAGGGAGTAACCCTACAGGGGAACTAAGACGAATGAGCAGGAGGTTCCTCAAATGCGGTACGGGCTCTGATCTATCGGCGAACTGAGTTCAGTTTCCCCTTTCTCAGGAAGAGAAAAGGAGATAAGCCAGACCCAGTCCTTTGGTTTTCAATAATGTCAGCATTTCTATGTGACCATAATAATTAATTATTCATCCCTCATTCACAAATTTATTTAAATTCCTTTTGAACATATTCTTAAGTTGGGCCATAATCCTGAATAAGTTTCTTAATTGTATTACCTGCTAATGAGTAATAATTACTTTTATTTTTGGCCCTAAGAGAGACCCAAGGGACCCCCAAAGGTTGTGGTGGTATGGAATTTGGCGAAATCCCCAATCAACATACCCATATGCTTCACTATGATGCACTATGTTAACATATCCTTACTCAGTCTCCTTCCTTCTAAAAGTCTCTCCAACATCTTAATAACTTTAGCTATTTTTCTTTAGATGTTCTTCTTTTTAAAAAATGTTTTACTATATATATTTCCTTCTTGAGGTCTGCCAACTGTAATACCTCATAAATGTCTAGCTATAATTGTACTGTGGTTTAGAGCTCAGGATACCTGTTTCCCTCTAGAACTCTTCCTGATGAGGCCCAGAAGATTTTTAGTACTTTGTGCTAGTGTCTTTCAGAAAATGACTGGTAGATTATCTTCTCTCTTAACTAAGTTAAACAGATTCAGCTTTCTTTCCCCCCTGCTATGTGTTTATGCCAGCCTTAAGCATATTTATTATTTTTAATCCCATAAATATTTTTCTGACATTATTTCTGAATGTTTAGTGTTTTTCCTACTAGGAGGTGCCTCATAGCAATGTATCTTTCCATAGTCTATGATAAGGTACAGGTCAAGTCTCTTAGAAATGTACTTGTTTTGAAGTACTAAGAAAATAACTAAAGAAAAATCTATAGCTCTTCATTATTAGGAATAAGAAATGTTAAATGTTGAACAAGACTCTGATATATGTTGAAAAAGAAACAAAAAATAACTGATTTCCCCCCCAAATCCTTGGACAATACTAGCAACGAGCTACAATCTATTATTAAATTGTCAAGAAGTCTTGTGATTCAATTTTTCTTTTTATAATTTCAATCACAATGAAGATATATGTTTGAGCCACATCTTTGAAATTCTCCAGGCTTCAGTTTTCTCATTTAAAAATTAAGAGGATTTAACAAGAAATCTTTAAGTTCCTTTAGAACAGATGCTTGTAATCTGAATTTTGAATGAAAATTTAAGATCTTATTCCCTCAAATCTCTTCTTCTGAAAATTATTCAAATAGTAAAAATGATATTTTAAAATATTAACAGGAAAGTGTTCTTACTATTTTAAGCAGTCTTATTTATCTCTAAATTACTTTCAAATATTCTTAAAATATCTTAGGTTTAAGGCACCAAGACAGATATCTCTCTTCCAACTCCCTGGAGTAATGCAAAAGGACGACTACTTCATTTACTTTCTCTTATGGTTACGTTCAGAGGGACCCATCATAAGATCCATTCTACCTCTTTACTAGCTATCATAGATCCATAGAAAGGGGCAGAACATAATATATATACACAGAACTTCCATTATTTTACTTTTATGCAGGCTTGAATGTTTCCAAATGAAAGATGACTTAAAACTCGATCCCCAAACCTGACATTGTGATAAGTCAAAAACTGTTCAAAGCATATGGAGGATTGCGTTAAAATTTAATTCTGAAGAATGTAAAATTGTTTGTAACTTTTGAACTGCAACATTTACACATATATATGGACAAATAATAGAAATATTTGTAAATATTAAAATATCTGATATTTGGTAATGGAATTATGGGTGTCCTTTAAATGTATCTTAAAATATAGATCATTGTTTTAAAAATAAATATATGAAATATCATACATACTTTGAACATCGATTTCTATAAATATTTGACACAAGGAGAAGTGAAAGAATAAATGGATGGAGGATGGATGCATGCATGTTTATCAAGGCAAGGTCTACAGTAGTAAAACTTAGCTTTCAGACTCATTTTATTTAGCTAGTACCAAGCAGGACTCATTTCCTATATCCCTGCTGATTTTAAAAAGTTATACTTTCAAGCCTGTCAAAATTCTCTCTTGAATAAGAAACCAAGTCACTTCACCAATAACTTATCCATATGCCCATAAAAGAATTCAAACATACTAGTGTGCAAAACAGAGGACTAGAGCAAACCAAGAGATGCCAGTTGGGAAGAAATATCAGAGTATATGAGATTGATGGATGAGGAAGCTCAAGCAACAACCTTCTCTGGAAAAAGTAGATATAAATAGCAGAGAGAATGCTAGCTGTTGAATAAGTGCACAGACTAGAAAACAATCTGAAAATTTAATTGTAAAGGTTTGTCAGCAGTGAGGTCTATAGTGGTTTATAGCAAATCCTTTGGTAAAAATTCTCTAACCAACAACCTTTAAATTTTATATACTGTTACTGATCATCTGCTATTTTCTAGGATTTTCAATTGGGTTGAAAGTGTAAGCTTTAGTTTATTTAAAATCAATAAAAATAAATCAGAGTCTGAGTTTAGCTATAACTAGTTTACAATGAGAAGAACAGCTCTGTGAGAGATAGGCCATTTGTTATGCTCCACGTATAGAGAATTTATATGGGTCTAATATTAAGCCATAGAAAGTTTTTTGATTCACTTTGTTGATATGTGTAGTCTTTGATGAACATTTGTATTAGCCACACACGCCGGTGTAACTAGCTGAAGTAAGAGAATAGTCATAAGCAGTGTAGATTTGAGCATTTGATAAGTAATTCTGAAAGGCTCTGTCATATTTCTTGGACTTTATTTAAATGTATTTGCTAATTTGCTGTTCTGATATGGAATTCATCACATGGACAGAATACACTGTATTAGGTGCCACATAGCTAGTTAACTCACTATCTAAATCAGAAAGATGAAGTTTACATCTACCCTATATTTTTAAGGCAAGGAGAGAAGTTTACTTTTAAAAAGGGTGGTGAAAATGTAAAGCATCTATGGCTTCTCAAGCAGAACTCTGCAGGCCTGGCAATGATGCAGACAGGGCTATGGATGTGGCTTCAAGGAAAAGATAACCAAGAGTCTAATTTTTTTGATAACTTTGGTGTTTGGGGAAATGCTATTAAGTATGGTTTAATCATGCACAATTACTCTTTTAAACTTAAAGCTGAAGTAAAATTGTTGGCTCTGGGGAGGTATTTTTGACTTAGACCTACAGTTCTGGCTGAGATGGTGTCAGAACTGTGAGGAGAAAGACTTGGCGACATCTATCACATTAATCCCAGATGCTACTGTGGTGGTAGCTCTTGTGGTTTGGAGTCGTTTCAGTCTATGCAAGGGAGGGCTCCCTTTTTGGCAAATGATTTGGAAGGGGAGGGTGATAAAACTGTCTGCATTCATTTTGGGTACAGATAAGAGGCATTTCTCTACAAGAAGTTTTTTAAGGTTGTGGGCCTAACTTGCATTCTAAAAGAATTCAAGTTTAACTAAACCCCAAACTAGTCTTTGAGTATTTCATAGTTACACTAGTGTCACATAATGTTAGAATGAGATAGCTCTTAATAAATAGACTGCTCACGATTTCTTCTCACTTTGGCCTCTGTAGCTCCGTCCAGGGCCACCTCCTCAGACTTTCACATCTGTCTCCTTCCTTACCTCTGTTATGGCAACAAGGTTTTGAAAATGAATCTCTCTTCTGTGCTTATATCAAGTAATGGGGGGCTATATTTAAGCTACTGAATCTAAGGCTTGACTTGGATATTTATTTTTGCAAAACAGTATCTATCAAGTCAGAACCCAGGTAGAAATCTTTTCAAATTCTATACCGGATAGACGAGGTTTGAATCCCTGCTCTACATTCACTAGCTGTTAATAAAACTCAAGAGACTTAGTGTCTTAATCAATCCAAGCTTAGGTTTCCTGGGATTGATACGAAGATTAAATATAGTATAAACATAAAAGCACCTAGCATAATGGCTGGTGTAGAGAGTAATAGGACTTTTTGTTTGTTTGTTTGTTTGTTTACCTCTCAATTTTCTTCTACTTCTCTATTACCAAGTGTTGAGAAGCCCTGTGGAGGCTTACATGACATCTTTCCCTCTATGCACACACACACACATTTTCATTGGTAACTCAGAAACATTTGCAATTTAGGAGAGAGCATTAGAGCCTAGAGAATTAGAAAAAAGAAAAACTTATCTAAATAAAATTTGATAAGAAGTAAAATTTAAAGTCCATGTATTAATCTATGAACGGCACAGTAGTACCATTTCAAACTCCCATTTTAAAGAGCTTGTAAAACACGCCAGTAAAGATTAATGCTTTCACAAATTTCACTTATATGAAATACTCCATATGAAGTTATTTACTATGTTAATTAGATATACTGACAACTTTTCTCAGGTTCTTTTAATTTTTTTCAACATTGTCAGTTCAAGGGGCTTCATCTGTCTTAACACTCCATGTTATTAAGGAGCCGAGACTACAGGTCTTAGTAAGCCTGGCTACTCATTAACTCTTTCAGCAAATCATATCCCAAACCCTAGGGTAGTCACTGGGTAGTGCACACATAAGCAAATCTGTTCACCACTAGAGCAGCACATGGCTTTGGCAGACAATAAACTAGTCTCCAAGTTGGAATAAAATAAGTCCTAAGGATCTGAGCGAGCGATTGCTGTAGGACCACAACAGAGGTAGTAATACATTTTAATGGGAAATGGAAAGGAGCAATCAAGAAATTTTTCATGAGGAGTGTAACACTGACAAGGATATGGAAATATAGATGAGTGAGATTTCTGATAAATAGAAAGGTGCAAGTGTAAGAAAGGGTATTCTGGACTTGGAAACTAGATGAACAACGACACAGAAATATAAAGGTATGTATCAGTTTGATTAGCTTAAGTAGAGTACGATGTTGTGGTGGGAAATGAGACCTGAAAGGTAGGCTGAGGACAGATCAATGCAGGACTGATTGGGGACAGAAAAGAGACAGAAACGCACTGTTCTCTGAATACAAATCAAATGAAGATAGTCAATCGCTAAGTCAGTTTATTTCATGCTGAACGAGAATCATAATTTTCAATTATTTATTGATTTTTATTGTCTAAAATGCCATATTAGATACTGTACCAGAAATATATTGTGGGGAAATACATTGCTGCATGAGAAATTACCCCTGACTTTAAGATACTCATTGGAGTTAAGAAATGTATTGGAGCAGACAGGCAAGGCAGAAGAGAAGAAAGGGCTTTAACAAGTACAAACATAGGAATGCAGAAGAGTGAGAGGTTCACGTGGACAGGGTTGACACAGGTCAACGGAAAGCATCAAGGAATAAATAATATTTAAGCTCAATCTTGGGGAAAAAACTGGATTCTGATCACTAAAGACAGGAAATGGAAAACATCCCAGGGAAATGGAGGAGCATGCAAAAGATATAGGATAGTAATGTTTGGTCCAATTTAAGGAAAACAAGAACATAGCAGAGAAAATCGACTGCTTCTACCAAGGGAGGGACAAAAATGGGTAGAAGGCGGATAGTAGGTAGGATGAACTTGGAGTTTGACTGGATTTATACATTGGGGAAAGATGATAAAATGTCTTATGTACCATGAAAAAAATATTCAGTAGGCTATATAAAGCCATAGGAAGGCACGAGAAGAAAAGCGCCATAACCAGACTGATCTAATAATGAGAAACCTCTGGCAGCAGTATGAAAAACAAACAGAGATTCATTCATTCATCCATCTATTCAACCAATAAGTAGAGACCCAGCTTCTACTATATGCCAAGAACTGAGCCAGGTTTGGGAATACAATGAACAAACAAAATAGGCTCTGACCTCAAAGTCAGGTGTTAATCAAATAACCACATAAATAATGCATAATAAAATCCAGTGAAAAGTGCCATGAATGATCTTTACAAAGGGATTTCATTTGGTTTTCAGTATTCAGGAAAGCTCCCTGAAGAAAGGAAGCTTTAAGTTAAAATCTGAAAGATGGATAGGAATTAGTCTGATATGTGTTTATGTGTACTTGGGAGGGAGGCTGTGGGAGTCAGGAAGAAAACACTCTAAGCAGAAGGAAGAGCTTGTACAGGAAAGAATGGTACAAGACTGAGCCCGTGCTCTAGAGCCCGCACGCCACAACTACTGAGCCTGTGTGGTACAACTACTGAGCCTGCGCACCACAACTACTGAGCCTCTGCTCTAGAGGCCGCGCGCCACAACTACTGAGCCCGCACTCTAGAGCCCATGCGCCACAACTATTGAGCCCACGCTCTAGAGCCCGCGCGTCACAACTACTGAGCCTGCACTCTAGAGCCCGCACGCCACAACTACTGAGCCTGCGTGCCACAACTACTGAGCCTGTGCTCTAGAGCCCGCACACCATAACTACTGAGCCCACACTCTAGAGCCCGTGCGCCACAACTACTGAGCCTGTGCTCTAGAGTCTGCGCGCCACAACTACTGAGCCCGTGCGCCACAACTATTGAGCCCGCGCTCTAGAGCCCACATGCCACAACTACTGACCCCACACGCCACAACTACTGAGCCCGCGCTCTAGAGCCCGCGCACCACAACTACAGAGCCCACGTGACACAACTACTGAAGCCCGGGTGCCTAAAGCCCGTGCTCCGCAACAAGAGAGGCCACCGCAAAGAGAAGCCCGCGCACCACAACGAAGAGTAACGCCTGCTCGCCGCAACGAGAGAAAGCCCGCACGCAGCAATGAAGACCCAACACAGCCAAAAAAAAAAGGAATGGTAAAGAACAAAACTGTAAGGCAAGTTGGAACTAAGAGAGCATGGGAGTTTAGGATTAGCAGAGGCAAACTATTATATATTGGATGGATAAACAACAAGGTCCAATTGTATAGCACAGTGAACTATGTTCAGTATATTCAGTACTTCAATATCCTGTGGCAAACCATAATGGAAAAGAATATGAAAAAGAATATATATATATATATATATATATATATATATATATACACATACACACACATATAATTGAGTCACTTTGCTGTACAGAAGAAATTAACACAACAGTGTAAATCAACTACTATACCGCAATACAATTTTTAAAAAAAAGAGAGAGAGCAATGGGGAGAGCAGAGTGAGATTAGAATAGGGACACTAGCCATGCAGGGAGCCAAGAGAGAATTTGGTGTTTGTTTCTAACATTTAAAAAAGTTACTGAAAATTTATTTCATTTGCAAGGCAGTTCATGAAATGGTCCTATATTCAATACTGTGTAGAAATTCTCTACATTTTAACTGTAAACTCCTAAAAGCTAAGAATTATCTATAGTAAATTCATACTCCCTAATAAGGAATAATGTGCAACTGTTATAACTGTGATGTGATAAGGACAGCAAAACTTTATCTGTTTTCCAAACAGAAAAAGTTTTAATAGCTTCATGTTTTAGTAACCCAAAGCATCAAAGATAACTAATGGCCATACTATCTTTCACATCATAATTACTTTCATTTCATTATTTTAATACTTTATGTTTCATAAAATTATTAGAGATCTGAAATATTTTCCTTCAACATATCATGGCAGAAAGAAAGAAGGAGAGAGAGGGAGAGAGAGAGAGAGAGGGAAGGAGGGAGGAAGAGTTGTAGTGATTCCATCTGCACACTTTTGAAATTGTTATTGCATCCTAAAGAACAAAACACCTGCTTCCTTTTTATCACCATTTCATCAACATGCCAATTTATAAAATTAAGTTGAGATTGACCTCTTATGATAAAGACAGAGCTGAAACTTTCCAGTCATGCATGTTTCCTACATTTCCATGCATCTCAACTAAAATATAAACTTTTTACTTTGGTTTTTAAATATCTTTCTAGAAACTTACCACTTTGTGAAGGTCACTGGCAGTGAGCTTTGAGGTGACCACAGAATCAAGAATAAGGGTGAGCTGCTCAGAAAGTCCAGAAAGCACTGAATCAAAAAAGAAAGTTTCTCCTTTCTTGTTTTTCAGCTGGTCAGCTTTGCTCTTTTAATCTAATATATTCTGGTGGAATGCTGCATATGACATAGTATATTCTGTCATAGTGACCTTTCTTCCTTTTGAAAACTTGGCTTATAGCTTCAAAATACATATATATTTCCATTTATAAAGGCAACAATGGAAGAAGGAAGACACAGAGACAGCTCTGATTCTCTAAGCCTTACACTCAGGACATTTGAATTTGTGGTCCGGCAACCCAAGAGGCAGAGTGGAACAGAAGCAGGTCACAGGGCATGACAGTGCAAAAGAGAAAAGATGCAAAGAGAAACAGTCATTTTAGGTGTCTAAGAGAGGCCAAGTGAACACTGGGGATAGAGAAGAGCTTTATTAAAATCTCATATGTGCAAAATCCAAACACAAAATCTTCCAGGTATTTAGTCTTCACTTACTACACTCTTTCATCAAGTAAGTGAAATATTTACTGAGCATGTTTTACATCTTGGATTCTGTGTTAACTGACGAGAACTGAAAGAAGAATAACCCAGTGTCCTCAAAAAGCTCACAAGAGTTTGAGGGGGAAAGACATATAAAAAGGTAATTTTAATACAGTGTAACATGCATATACAGTATTTTTGTAAGGACAAGGAGGAAGGACACCTAACTTGGTTGGGAAGAACTGCTTGGGATTGTTTCTGAAAGAGAGAATGCTGGAAATTTAAATAGAATGAGGAGAGGTAATTTTTTTCCAAGTGGGTGATGGAATGAACAAAGGCAGATTCTGTGGCAATGAGCAGTATGCAGTGTAGGGAACTATAAACAGGGTTTTGGGAGATGAAGTTCCGCATCAGGGAGTGTGAAGACAT
Source organism: Eubalaena glacialis (assembly GCF_028564815.1). Lineage (NCBI taxonomy): Eukaryota > Metazoa > Chordata > Mammalia > Artiodactyla > Balaenidae > Eubalaena > Eubalaena glacialis. Next base: position 93,156,673 of record NC_083723.1, on the reverse strand, counting down.
TAGGCTGGTGAATAACTGGGCATTAAAGCAATACAGGAGGTCGTGTTAAATAGCTCGGGTTTTATCCTGAAGGTAGCAGTAAACAATTGAAGGTTTTCTTAAGCAAGGAAGTGATATGACCACAACTGCGTGTGTGTGTGTGTGTGTGTACACACACACACATATATATACACACACATTTATGAAGACCCGAAACAGAAGCAGCAGGACCAGTTATGAAAGCATTGCCATTGCCCAGGTGAGACACGAACGTTCAAACTAGTGGAGTGGTGACACTAGAATATGTCTGAATTTGGTACTGGATTGTATACTTATGGACAATCATTAAAGAAACTGCATAATCGAAGATGACTCCCAGCCTTCTAGAACTTAGAAGATTTTAGAAGAGAAAAAACTTAGGCGAAGGATAAAATGTTCAATTTTGTAAGTGGTCCATTTAGAATACCTACTACCGTTAAGGGAAGATGCCCCCACAATAAAAATAATTAAATGAGAATGAAGCTTTGGGGAGAGGTCATAGCTTCGAAATAGAAGAGTACTGGTCACTGATACGTGGTGGCTGAAACCTTGACAGTGGATGAAATCACCTGTGTCAATGACCGAAGAAAAGCAGTAGACTGAGGACAGTGCCTTGGGACAGGATCAGCATTTCATGGATGGGCAGAAAAAGAAGAGCCACTAAAGGAGACAGAAAACAAACAGCCAGAGGTATATGAAGAATACTGGGAGATGCAAGTGTTCTGAAAGCAGAGAGTGAAGCGATCCAAGAAGGGCCCTCCAAAACAGATCTGCTCCAAAAGTGAATGCTAATACCTTACTGTTAATGCTTTTAAAAAATGACAATGTTAATAATAAGCAAATATCTCTTGTTCAAAATTCCTTTCGATTCTTCTAATTTTATTTCTTTATTTTCTTATTCCCATCCTCCTCATACCCCAACATGTGCTATTGAGGGGTAGTGGAACATGATTACCCACTTGTAACAACACAGCAACTAAACAAGAACAAGGAAGGTGGTGAGGAGTAGGGAGGTATACGTGAGAGCTTTAACCCTTTTCAGTTGAGATACCTCCAAGTTATATGTGGAAAGTAAGCCATGTATGGACTTTGTTCCCTTTATTTCAGGTTTGATTATTCAGTTTGCGGTTTATCCCCATTCTTCACTTTTCTTTCCTTCTTATGCTCACTCTTAAGCAATTCTGCAGTTTGTTGGCACTTCTTTAGGGGCAAGTGGGGAATAAAAAATAAATTCAATTCAAGCAATATACTTATGTAAATGGTGCTTATATTTTTATATGGAAACTCAAAGCCAGATATTCAAAATGAGTATCACATTTGTTTTGACTGCCGACCCAAAGCAGACCACCACCACTACTCCTTCTAGAAGTAGCCAAGCATAACAAGAAACATAAGCAACCAAAAAACCACACATAAAACAAATCCGAAGGAATGTATGCAGAAGCTAAATAAACAGTGGAGGTCACCAAACACATGCACTGTCAAGAAAAGGGGAATGAAATCTATGGAAAAAGAGAAACCACCTGCCAATTTCAAATAATTCAACTCCAAGAACTGACTGTGGTGAGCCTACTTGCTGATCCCAGACAGTCACCACTCAGACTTTCTGTGCTTTGAACATTAGCAATAACAATCTCAAATTTCATGCAGTGCAGAGCTTAGCACACAGGTGTTAAATCGCAATTTCAATTTAGAAAGTGTCCTTGCCCTATTTAGAAAATAGTGAGCTGTTTGTGATGTTTCAAATTTGGAGAAAGCAAAAAGAAAACCTTAAGCTTGAGTCTTAGTGCAATTCATGTCAACTATATCGATTTTGTTGAATTATGTCTGAAATCCATAGTAACTCATTATCTGGCAACTATCCCTATAATATGGAAAGAAGTAAGACTCTGACTAGAGTTTTGCAGGAGTTTCAACATCTTATAATTTTTCAGGGATACCTGAAGTTTACAAACCCAAGGCAGGGCCCAGGACTAAAGCCATCTACTAAATCAAGACCAGCATCAGGGAAGCTCTAGGGTATAATGGTATATATAAGTTTTTAACTGGGGAGCAAAATTCCAGACTTCAAAGATGTATAAGAATCTCTAATAACAGTTCAGGCAAAGTCTGAAGAACCAAGCTGAGGTGGTGTGAGGTCTTGGCAAATATGTAGGCATAGCAACAGAAATCTGGGCAGCTGTTGATACCACAGACTTCTAAGCAAAGAGGAATTTCGCTCTTAGAATGCTGCTGGACCATAGCTGCTTGAAGCTACTCATCTGACTGCATTCCTGCAGACTGAAGTCTCAGAGGTAGAGATTCATGAGAACAAGAGACAAGAGGAAGCCACGGCCCAAGAGTTTGCTGGGTAGACAAACTTCCAGGATAACTTGCCAAATGGGTCTGTAGTAGAGTTCTAGTTACATAAACTGGGCACATGTGAGGAATTTAGTTTTGGGAACCACTGAGGGTCACTTTATCAGAATGGTACTCAAAAACGAGTTGAGCTGAGATCTAGAAAGGAAGACAGTGGTTTACACAAGAAATTTAAGTCCCAGTCCAGATGAGGGTTGCAATAAATATGATCTGGGTATGATTAGAGTCTAAAAGCTAATGCTTCCTGGGTCAGCCTATCGGGGATGGTTCTTTCTCAGGCTTGGCAGTGGGCCACAATGGATGGGGGAAAAGGTAGTGACTACTAGAAAAACCAAAGTACTCTCTTCTTCCAATACTGCCATTAGATCAGGAGCCATTAAAGGGCTCAGCTGTGCAGAACAAGGGAAGACAAGAGGGTGAGATGAAGTTAGAACATGGCTGGCAACTCAGCTGACAACATCTCCTCCCTGCAAATGCACTAATCATCTTCAAGACTTTGCTATAGAAAATGCGAACCTAAGATTGTAAAGATCTCTCTGGTTAGATAGTCCAGCCCTCTCTGTGCCATTTGAAACTGCTCCACAAGCATCTCCATTAATCAGATATTCAAGGTTTGATGGAACACCAGAAGTGACAGAGACGTCACTACTATAAGAGGCGGTCTACTCACTCTTTGGAATGCTCTGCTAAAACACTCTCCCTTAAAGTGAGCTCAACTCTCTCTCTTTGAGGCTTAGACCTTATTACTACTCATTCTATCCCTTAAAACCAAATAAAATAGGCTAATCCCTCTGACAGGTTCCTTTGCATACTAGTCACTATTTTATGAATGCCTTCCAATTTGTCTAAATCCCTCTTAAAATCTGTTAATTAGGCATGAAATGCCAATCTAGAGAGCAAAGGTTAGAATGGTAATCGTGCCTCTACTATCCTTGATATAAAACAAATTAGATTGTCCTCCCGGCCATGTGATATTGATAACTTAACTAAATCAACTACAGCCTCCACATCTTTTAAGACAGTATAGATAGGAGAGGGGTTGGTTTTTTAAAAAAATAATATAATTTAATGATTGAAATTTGGGGCATATAGAAAGTAAGAAAATTTAAGTCTTGTATAATTCCAGCAGGGCCTAGGCATGGAAAATGATTACTGAAAAAAAGTGGCATAGGAGACCTAACACTCATGACAAAAAACTAGAAGAAAACAAACATATTTTTAAATAACATAGAGCAGGGGCCGGAGAGGGCTGACTAAAAAGTGGCACAAGGAAATTCTGGAGGGTGACAGCACTGTTCTATAACTTGAGTGAAGAGTTTGTAATTGTGGGGTGGTTACAGGATGGCCCACATTTGTCAAAATTCACAGGCCTCCACAGTAAAAAGGGTAAGCTTTAATGTGTGTTAATGACACATCATTTTAAAAAATTATAATCTGTAAGAAAATATATGCATTATGATGCCAACTTTGTAGAAAAAATTTATATCCAAAAGTATTAACAGGAGTTATTTCTGGGAAGTATGCTTACGGATTTACTGAAAGACATTTCAATTATAAGTGAGCATTTTGGTTGAAAGGTCATACATAATCAAGACTGTGAAAGCCGTACTGAGATCATGTGAATGCAGAAATGAGCAGAAAACCACTGGAAATTCAAAGGAGATCAATTCAGTTCAAAGGGAAAAACAATGGAAAAAGAGAGATGTATATATTGTGTACATGTTTGTGGGTGTAAGGGGAGAAGTTTCCATTTGTATTGTAGCCCATGAATATTTTTATTCTTCTTGAATTGGCTTATATGCAAAAGAGGTTGTTCATCAATAATTAATGCCACTGATAAAAATGGTGAGAAGGAAAAAAAAAAAAACCCAAAACAAGGGAAAAAGCAGAATTCTTTATTGCGCAAATAGAGCCCACCCTTCAGCTAATCAGTACTCTTTGTTATTGGTTGTTCAACTGATTATGATCCATCCAACTGCATTATCATCTTCTCCCGATTTCTCTATCTTATCAGGCTATCAAGAGGAAACCCTGTCAAAAGCTTTACATATAAGGCATCTACCACATTTTTCTTTTTCTCTATCAAAAAATACAATACAGTGAGTTGGACCAGAGTTTTTCTCTGTGAACTCATGGCTGCTTCCAGTGAGCACTGCTTCCCTTTATAAGAGCTCATAAATCATCCCTTTAATTATTTGTTCTGGTCACTATATATAGCTTCGAGAACTCACCTACTTTTCTGTATTATCTCCTCTTCCCCTCCCCCCACTTCCTCTTTAAATGGGGATCTCCAGAGCCACTCTTTGGACAATTCTTTGGGCAAAATTTTCACTCTCCACATTTACTAAAATATTCCAGAAGGCAGTTCACAAACTTTGTTTCCAAATTTTATCAACGTAAGAGGTATACAATTTGTTCATGCCAGGTTTGGGAGCAAGGAGCTGCTTTTCAACAATCCTTTCCCTAATGTGGATTCTAATTCCTTTTTAATAGTGTTTGTTTAGTACTTTTCAACCCAAAGATCATTCTTCTTGATTAAAAAAATACAGTCAAAATAGAGGCTAAGTTGTTTTTGTTTTTTTAGTCTTTGATTAAGTCTCAAGCAGCACATCTATCATGGCCTTGTTCTTTCTTATTACTCTGAATATAAGGACATTTGTATTAAAACTACATTTGCAGCATGCATACTGTATTTTTACCTAAGACTTCATGTTCACAGGAGTGAAGTGGTTTATGGGAGAGATTATGGGACAGGGCTACTCTCTCCACTCAATAAGCTACGTTAGTCGAACAGCACTGATTGTATTAAACATGAGGATTTATATTTTCACTCCATGTTTACCTAGAAAAATGTAAATCAGTTAAATTTTCCATAAAATTAGTACAAACAAAATGAGAAAAATGAGTAGGTCATATTTCCATTTTAAGTGTTGCATCACTTATAATTAAATATATTTTTAAGTGTTCTGGATCTGTACTAATATGGTAGCCACTAGCCATATGAGGCTATTTAAGTGTAAGTTCCTGATAAATTAAACACACTAAAAAATTCAGTTCCTCACTGCAACTGGCCACATTTCAAGTGCTCAATAGCCACACGTGGCTAGACTGTGCTTGACAGTACAGTACAGAACATTTTCATCATCACAGGAAGTTCTATTGCAAAGCACTGATCTAGATATACAAAATGTGATGCCTAATTGGCTTTTTCAAATCTACATTTCTCTCTTATGAAATTACTACACATGCCAGTCACTGATTTAGGAGGTGATTATATTAACGACTGTGCGTATATTGCCTCTTGAATGAACTACTTGCAAGTTATAATTAAATGTATTGATTTGCTCTCATATCAATTGATTAAAAAAAAGACAACTAATAAATGTAAATAGATTATAATGCTTCAGATCACAGAACCTAGTGATAATGGTTAATCTGAATTCCCAAGATGTTTACTGCAAAACTTACCTTATTAGCATATCAGCAGTACATTTTAGTAGTATTTGGCAACCAGTTACTATTATTGAGAAAGCTATGGTAATCAACTAGGAATGCATATGTCTGATTTCAACTCAAAAGGAAAATATCAGCTCAAGGACTAGCATGTAAAAAGATAATACACTGAAAATAGGTGTCCCAGGACTAATTCTTTTTCTGTCTTCTAGTGTTTGTCCTCTTAGACAATCCTGACATGGACAAATAGAAACCATAGTGAGCCTCTGAGTAGCTGGTGACTTTTTTTTTTCTGAGCCAGAACTGTTTTTAATAGATCTGCAAAGGATATAAAGGAAACTGGCTAAAGTAATATTAATAAAATGGAGGGAGGAAGTTAAAAGACTCTAAAAAGGAGATTGAGGGAAAACTTCTCATGTATGGGAAAACTAAGGAAAGAGAACAAGGAAGAAGGAAAAAATGATGAACAATTAATGTATATAGCTGGTGTTTTTCATAGCATAAGAAAATAATCTAGTCCAATTTTTCACTTAAACAAATAAGAAGACACTGATGCCAAAAATGATTATATGATTTTCCCAAGATTACTTCTCTTTTCCCAGGATAATTAGTATATGAAAATCTAAGACCCAGTGAAATGTATCCTTGTCAATATTCTTACCCTCTACACAATAACCCAACTGGCTTCGCCAGTTTCACTCAAGTGTCAGATAACACATTTGCATCGTATTTGAAAAAAGACAAATATGCATTTACTTTAAAATACAAAAGCTTGAGAATCACAGTCCTGTTAGGCTAACTACTGGATGATTCCTGTTTTGAATTGTTTTATACGTCCCAGAAAAATCAAGTTTTTGAGTAATGGTTTATGGAGGTGTACACCAGATAAATCTGACTAAACAAGTCTAACTTGGTTAATTATCTTAAGTGAGAGCCATGACTTTTCCTTATTCCTCTTTGGATACCCAGGGCCTGACACAATGTTTGGCACATTGTAGGAGTTCAATCAACATTGAATGAATAAATAAATGCAATCCTCGCTGCTAAACTGTAAAAACGAGGCAAACAACCACACAACAAAAAAACAATCACACACATCCTTTGAAATTAGTTACAAAATTATTCTAAAGACACGAATGGCTGCTCACAAGTGTAGAAAGGAGGCTTCTAGCCAGCGGTTTTTTCTTTTTCTTTTTTTTTAATAACTAATTTAGACAACTCAATGAAGACTTGAAAACTGCTCATTCAGAAATCTAAAATGATGTTAAAATATTGGGAATAATATGAGTCAAGTAAAAACTCAAAGGAAAAATGTCTGGACCAGAAGTAAAGAAATATGGCCTCTTTTGACTGTAATAGTTTGCCAATTTAACCTTTCTTTCAGTTTTCTTCCTTGTAATATGAGAATAGGATTATCTGGCGGACTGTCCCCAGAGGTTTTCATTTTGATACACAATGTTATGGAGGCAGGTTGTCGCCAAAGATGGTTCCCAGTGGTCCCTCCTCTTCCTGCTCGTGCAAGCTGCTTCTCCATCAAGAGGGAGTCTATCCCCGCTCTTTTCAAGGGCACTAGCCTCATGACTTGCCTTGACCAATAGAAAGTGGAGGAGGTGCGGGCCAGTTTCCAGCCCAGCCTTTAAGAGAATTTGCTGCTTTTGCCTTTGAGTAGCCAGCTGCCACGCTGAGTGGAAGGTCCGACTAGTTGGGGAACAGTGAGAGACAACTCGGGGAGACAGAGGCCACAGAGGAGCACTGAGAAGTCAGATATGTGGTCGCAGCTTTCTTGGAAGTTCAAGCTCAGCCCCATGGCCAGATGAAGGCAGCCAGCTGCGTGAGTGACGGGGGGAGCAGAGGAGCCACTTAGCCAACGTCTCCCCCTCCTCTTCTCCAACCCACAGAATCACGAGAAATAAATTACTGTTGCTTTAAGCCACTAAATTTAGCATGGTTAGTTATGAAGCCACAGACAGCTGTTGGGTTGGCCAAAAAGTCCGTTCAGGCTTGTCCGTAAGTGCCTATGTAAAACCCGAATGAACTTTTTGGGCAACCCAATAAAATAGATGTGAACCTTTGGAAGAGTCAAACAATTTAGAAAAATACCAGAAGTTTTCTGAAAATGCAAATAAATGCAAAACTCAAGATAAAGGATCATGGTTAAGCAACTGTAAACAATTGGAAATGCTCTGAAATACGATTTAAAATACTACTACAACATTGCCTTTTAAATAATTTAATTCCCGTTGAAAATTAGTCAAGGGATGATTCTCAAAATCTCCCCCCGCCACCACCGCACTTTTCAGATGATGTTTACATGAGTATACTCAAGATTATGCAAATTCTTACAATGGTAGTTAAAGAAAGTACATGGAAATACAAGAGGTTGTCTACATCAATTCTAATTTACATATATATATATATAAAACCATACCTATTCATTACTGCATCATTAACAACACATTCCCTTTCTTAGTATCAAATTAAGCCACATGTCACAGATGAGCAAGGCTAATGATATGTTCAGACATTTTAGTTTAGTTGTTTTCCCATTCAGCTGAAGTTGGAAAGGTGACCTTGAGTTTTGTTTTGGATTTATTTTCCTTTGATTTAAATGCCTTTTAGCTTTGTCCTTATTACTTCCCCTATTTTTGAAAGCTTCTTTTGTTCCTCAATGTATTTGGAAATGGAGAGCAGAATTCACTTGCCTTATAAAATTGTCATCTTTCCAGTAATTTGAAATGAGAAAATATTTTAATATAATTTGATCTAATGTTATATAAAACAAGGCAAAGAGTTAAGATTTTAAAATATATGTACACTATTTAGGAATATAAGTAGCAGGTTTTTTTGCAAATTATGACTTCTCTATGTAAATGAAGCTAAGTTTTATAAAAAAGACCTGATGAGAAAGAGAGAGATTGAGAAGAAACATGATATTCATAAAAGGAACTTATGCTTTTATTCTAATCAGGAGGAAAAATTGTTTACTTTTTTCAAAATACAAACTCATAAAGCCCTTTTCACATACAGAATATGGAGAGTATACGGGGTCTTAATCCAGATATTTAAACTTTAAAATTACAGATTCATAGCACTTTATGAAAACATTTCATGTAAATATTTTATATAAAAATGTCTATAAATCAATTCATAAATTTTAAAAAGCAGAGAACTTTACCTTTAGAGGAATACTGTGGTTAAATTTTGGAGAAATGAATATTCCTTTTTTTAAAAAATGGTGTTAATCTACAACTAATTTATGCATTTTTAATATTTAATGTCACATGTTAATTTCCTTAAAATCAATCACTGTGATACAGAAGATCATACCTTAACAAAAATTTTAGAGGTAGACTATTTAAATAGAAAAGTTTAAAAAGAAGCATTGAAAATCTGTAATGTGTTAGGCCCAAGGCACCCATTTTTTATGTTTTCTTTTTTTAACCTCACAATTCTTGGGGGTAAATAACATCACCACCAATTTGAAAGATTAGAACACAAAAATTTAAAAAGATTTGTGGTAAAATACCCAAGATAACAAAGTTAGTAAGTGTCCAGAGTTGAGTTTTCAACAAAAGTCAGTCTGATTATAGTACCCATAGTATTCTCATTGCTTTACAGTGCCTGGGGTTAATGATTTAAAAACTGTACTTCATTACCTCTCACAGCTCCATAGCATGCCCTTCCCACCTCTTTGTGATCTAGCATCATGCCACCTCCCCATTCTTATCAATCCTCTAACCTAACCCCTCCTCCCCTTCCTTCCCCAAACCTCATCCCACACTCTAGTGGATTAGAGATGGGTGAAGGGATAATTTCGATAGAAGTGGTAAATGCGATGATAGAGATACATTCTGTGTACTCTTGGAGAAAATGGCATAACTTTTTTTGGGGGGGAAGGGTGAGAGTGAAGATACGGCTTTCAGGTAAAGTTGATCTGGTTCTTCATGGATTGAAGGATGAGGACGGGTTAGTGAGGTGGGCATTTTAGGCATACAGCCGAGCACATACAGAGCACAAAATGGCACGGTGTATACGACAAAATACATTCCCAGTATTAATGGAATATAAAATCCACTCTACCACAGTGGGGTGAGAGAGACAGGCAGACATGGAGGGTCTTATGTGCTGAGGGAAAGACTATGGATTTATTACTAAACAATGGGAAACTGTTAAGAAGTTTTTAAGAGAAAGAGTGGACAGACTGGATTTATTTTACATGAATCATCATGAAGCAGTATGGAGAATGAATTGTGGGTAAGGAAGGGGTGTTGGTAGCAAAGGTGAAGACAAGGAGACAGTTAATGGTAAAAGTAATTGTCTGATCAAGAGATACGCCTTAACTACTTCTAGGGCAAGTTCGGTGGGGGGGAGGCAGTGTGTAGAAAGGAGGGTAATGGAGCTTGTCCATATGGTACCTTGTCCAAAGTTCAAAAAGCACTTCTTCAATGAGACACTTTACTTTCCTCTGTTGGAAAACTGTTACAATATATTGACACTTTTGTAAATACAAGACACTTTACTAACAGTGCCTGAAAATCATTAATAATTTACATTCACAGTCCCTTGGGTAAGGTGTCCTTGTGCAGTCCACAACCTGCATGATGGCAAACAGTTCTAGCTATGGTTAGGAAAGGACAGTGTTTATGAATGGTAAATAGGGTGGCGTGAAAGAATGACCAGAGTTGATTTTGGTTACCAGATTGGATGTTGTTATAAACTGAACTGAAGAATCTAGGAAGAGAAAAACATATTGAGGGTAGGAAGAGATTTTAATGAATTGAGTTGGGGCTCAGGAAGCTTAAAATTCCTAGGGAGTATCATAATGAAAGGTTTACTAGACTTTGGAGATGTACATCTGGAACTCAGGGGAAAGGTCAGAGTAAAGTAAGAGTTATGATGAGAAGGTTACCCAGAGATACATCATGGAATGAGAAGAATAGCAGAAGAAGGGAGTAGCATTAGGGAACTGTCAACATTAAAGGCCGATTAGGGAAAAGATACTTACAAAGAGACAAAGAATACTCAGAGAGGCAAAAATCAGGGACAAATGCTACCAAAGAAAGCAAGGGACAAGAGACTCACCGGGTGTCAAGGCACCAGGAAAAGTCCATTTTAAAAAGACCAATGGAAAGTAGCTTTCTTACTCAAATTTAAATCCCTGGCATCTGACACAGGTCTCACCATCTAAAAAGTGCTCGATGTTTGCTGAAGGAATATAACACTCTGTTTCACATCATTTTGCTTTTGAAAAGAGGGTGGCAATGTGATGGAGGAGAAAGGAGCTGGGCAGAAAAAAACCCTATTTCCTAAACACCTACAATGTACCTGATTCTGCAGTAGGAGACTTCACTTGCTGTTTCAGTGAAGAAGGGATAATATCCATATTATACTCACAGTAAATTAAAAAGTCAGAGGACTTAAGTGCAAATTAACCACTCGGTCAATAACTAAGCACGATTTAGACCCAATGTCTATTTCTAAAGCTAGGGTCCCTGGTTCTCTCCCGGCTCTGTCACTGACTAGCTTCTGACGAAATGGCAATTTCTTAATTATAAGAAATTTATAAGAATTTGGAATAGATGATCTCCAACATCCTTTCATATTCAAAGCTGCAGTTTCCTTAATATTGATTATAGTTAACATCCCTGACGTGTACTTTCCCTCAGCCAGACTTCAAATCCCCCAAGGGAATTTGGACTTAGCTTTCTTCTTCTGGAACTATTTCAGAGAGTTCTAAAGATAACAGAAGCTAAATATTTATTTTTAATAAATGGACAAGTATTTTTTAAAGCAATTTGTTTATTAAACAGTTTAATTAGCTCAAGAACTATTATAAGAGAAGGCAGTTAACATAAGTCTCTTAGACTCACAAAACGGCAAAGGCTTTTTAACACTTTTCCAAAGTTATCAGACAACTAACATGCCTACTTTCTGTGATGAAGAAGTAGAAACCAAGCAAAAATGCCGAAGTCATTTATTAAGGATCATTTTTAAAAGCTCTTCATACTCAGATCAGCAAGATGACACACATTGTAGAATACTTAAATAGTATCTTGATTCATACCTTTGCCTTCAACTACATCTTTCAAAAATTTGAGAGAGGTAAAATGCCTTCACTGCGAAAGACTAGAAAGCAGGCTTTATCTAGGACTTAACTGATCATCTTAAAGAGACACTGTTCCAGATTTGAAAGTAAGCATAACTTTCTTAGAGAAGTCACTGGAATAGATCATGCTAATCAATCAATTTTCAAACCTCTAATAAAGATAACATGAGTTACCCTCTTCTGGATTTCATGAAGCACATCATAATAAGTTTTTTCTATGACAGAGAAATGCATTTACAAATGTCCTGGAGTCAGGAAACATAATATACCGAGATGTGTGTGAATTCTTTTATTCAACTTTATCTGATTGTCTTGCCAATAAGATTTTTTGTTAAGCGGTATGTGGCTAATATGGTGAGCCACTGGTTTGAATCAGTGGCTCACTGTCAATCTGAAGAGGCTTATAGGGTGGTGTCTAAAGAAAGAAGTTCAAGTGGGATACTGGCAATATCCATTTCAGGAAAAATGAAAAAGGAGAAATATATCACAAAGGCTAACAGCCAGGAAGAAACCAAAACGATCTGACCTGTATGTAAATATGACAATACGGTATTAAAAGTTTACCTATGATTATTGTATATATGAAGAGAATACCAAGTATCAACACCAAGAAATGTCCCATCTACTATAGTTTGTAATAACTAAACCCTTATAGGACACAATATTTGCCTGAGAACTTTATTTATATGAAGGATATCTGAAAAAAAATTAGAATTTAGACTATCAAAAAGAACCAGAGATGAGTGAAGTTGCAATGGGGTTAGGAAAAAAAAAACATGTAAGGAACTCAGATTTTAGTTATGGAACAGAAATATGGAAGGCAGAAGGTTAACAATTACACTCAAATGTATTATTCTGCATTAAAAAATCAGGTATAACCTAGCTATAACACTGCAAATCAATGGCAAATATACAGCCAAAATTAAGGTTCAGAATTTAACAAAGCAGGACTAAAAGTTTTCCTAGAGAAAAGACTTAGGATTTGTTCAGATAATGACTGAATTCTAATTATTAGACTTATATAATAAATTGCTTGTTTAATGTTGCCATTTGGATTTTATACAGATATTTCATGTCCAAACTGAACGCTTGATTGCCCCCCAAACACACCTCTCTTGCTACCATTTTGCTCCTGATAGCTCCTAATCATCTTTCTGTCTTAGCTTAAATGTCATTTTCTCACATTCACCTTATTGTTTTTATCTAGAGCGCTTACTGCAACTTGTAATTGAGTACTCTTTCTATTTATGTATTAAGCTGCTATCATAAGCCAAATATTGTGCTAGGTATGTGACATACCTCTCTCCTTCACTGGGTTGTAAGCCCAAAGAAGACAACCACTATATCTGTTTTGTTAATTCCTATATATTAAAGCTGAACAAAATGAATGAATAACTGAAGGAAGGATGAGAGGGAGAGACTTCTTTTCTTGGTGATAAGGAGAAGAGCAAGGTATGACCATTTAATGAGTGTGTACTGCAGGGATTGTTGGGCATTTTCTACTTGTTTAATTCCTCCATCCCTTTGGAGTAGATGGTACTATACTCATTTCATCAAACAATAATTTGAGGATCAGAGAGGTTAAGTCACTAGCTCAAGGTCAATAGCTATTCATTGGTGAAGGTAAAATTCACACCCAAATCTGTCCACTTTAAACCCAATATATTTGCTTTCTATCTCACCAAATATAAGTGTGTCAAGAGATCATTCTGAAAGTCTGTTATTTCTCTGACAGCACAGTATCACTTGAAAGAGCAAGCATTAAAGTTCTTCCCACATTCTGCTGTGGAAAATCTGTGGTTATCAATATTTTCCATTTTTATTTAATCTCAAATTTTAGTTATAGGTAGAAAATAGATACATTAGTTGACGGTTATAAAATAAACCTTGAGACCTTTTATCAGATTGTATTTTAAAATGTTTTAAAAATATGACATGTTTTAAGAGTAAACTTTTCTCACTTAAAAAATAACTTTTATCTTAAAATGATACTCATCTTTAAAAAATGAATAAACCAACCTTGTATTTTAAATGAGCTAAGACATTAACAACAAAAGGTTCAGAAAGTCATAAGTATTTATTTTAATTATTTAATGTGATTCCTGAATTCATGTTCTCTGTCTAACTGTATATCCCCAATGTACTTTGAGGGGTTTCATTGTGTTCAAAAGGAGCAATAGTTGGTTCTTTTTTTTTTATCACAAATAATTCTCATAGCTTTTTATTCCATGTAAAGCTGTTCCCAAACACATTATTTAACTGATGTGCATTACACAAAATATATTGCTTTGGAAACACTTCAAACAAGGCAAATTCCACAGGAGACAGGGTTACTGACTAACACCTCCTGACAATATGACCTCTTGACCGAAACTTTTCTGAATGTGCATCACAAAAGACCCCTGACACCTGTCATTTTCAGAGATTAACACAAAAATTTCCAAAGAATTCCACAATGCTGCTTGAACAGAAAAAGAAAGTATATGCCCACATTTCAATAAATTTTGCCCCTCTCCCTCTAGCTATGTATTTTAATTTTGACCTGTTCTTATCTGTTTTAAAATCCAGACAACCTTTAATACTAATGTTGTACACAGGCTTAAGTTCATCACCCTCATATCCTATCTCCAACACAACTGCAATTTTCGTGTGTGTCTAAAGAACAAATCCTTCACATCAAGCATCTCAGAGCTTCCCTGAGTAAGCCAAGCCTGCTTTAGTGTTTCAAAGAAAACTGTACACACAGAGAGGACATATACTTATGGTTAAGTGTATCAAAAACCTGAAACAGTCATATCACCCTAATGGAATTGAGTTTTAAAGCTAAAGTTTGCTTACAAAGCTTATTGATGTTTGCAAATGAATAATTTAATGCAAATCTGAACATTTGCAATTACCTTAAAAATCTAACATTTCTGGAATTGGGCAAAATAGTCTCATATTTAATTTCATGTTAACTTGCAATTCAATAACTAAACATATATCTGGATGTTGTATATACATGTGGTAAAAATGAATTGTATTTTTAATGAACCAGAGGGCTTCCTTAATAGAATAATAATGACATTAATGTGGATTTATTTGTAAGGTAAAGATTTTTTTTGCAAGGTGAAAAAATTAGTCATTTCTGTTCATCTAGATTTACTTATACCAAACAATGAAATACAGGTAAATATATACAGCAATTTAGAAGGCATATAGAAATTTTGAATACAGATAGAGACATATGGGTTGAGGTTATAACCAATTAAACTTAGGGAGCTGAAGTAAATACTTATATCACTGGAAGAGCAGAGACTAAAACTGTATTGCAAGTCAGAAGACTGGTGAGTACTCAAGGTTCTGTTTAGAAAAGAGAAGAAACGGTGATATACGATGGCTGAAGGGAAATCTGTTTTCACAGTCCATGACTCAGCTTCATAGAATAACCCATACACGCTACGCACTTGTAGCACCAAAACTCATCTGTTTAGTAGGAAAAAATGTTCTTATTTAGAACTGTGTTTTGCAGGAGGGAGAGAGGAGCAGTTACAAGTGTGCTCTACACTGTTTCTTAACTACATTTCAATACAATTATAAAGTAAAAGTTTACATTTATGGAAATAAAGCATTGTTTAGATTTTCAATTTTAAGGTAAATTAATACAATATTTTATACATTTTAGTTTACTATAAAGCAATATTTTATTGCCAAGTATAAGCGCCGTACTTAACCTTGATATTTTTAGATCTTCTATCCACTTAAGGAAACTTTCATTTGCATGAATTCCCTAAATATATTTTTAAACAATGTAAATATGATGATGATAGCTAACAGATATCGATGATTTTTAATATGTGTCAAACACTGTTGTACATCCTTTATGTACAATAACTCATTTGGTTCCCACACGTCTCCTATGAGGATGATATTATTACTATTTCCATTTTAGAAATGAGGAAACTGGAGCCTGAAAAGTTAAAAAGAAAGCAAAACACTTTTTTATTAAAATTCTTGTTGAGACTACTAAACTTGCTCTTTGTCTATTAAATTTTTTCACTGTAGTTTTCTAATTTTTAAATAAATACACATAAAAATATTCTATTCCAGTTATTTCTCCTAAACTTAAAAAATTTTATCTTGTTCTGCTTCTAAAAGTTTAACAGTCCAGTCATTGTGCTATAAAATACAATTCACCTCAAAAAAACAAAATTACAACTACAAGGAGAAGTCAGGAATTTACAGGTTGGTGGTAATCAAATGCCAAGTTTATCCTTACAAATGACATATGTCACCTTATTTAAAGCTGTTTGTCAGATGATCATTTCTTACTTAGAGAGTAGAGTGCCTAATTAAATATATATTTCTCTAAAGCTGTACTGTACTACCAAATATTAACATGAAAAGACTAGTGGCACCACTATGGGTCTATAGCAGGAAAGGACAACATCAGGAGCTGAAAAAGGCATTAACTTCAACTTTAAATTTCATTCTCCCCTGTTTAAATTAGATTTTTTACATTATTTAAATGTAATTCTATTACATTTACTATATTATAGTGGCACTTGAAGTGCAGCTATTGTATGAGTCTGCCTGCGCCTCAGGTACAATATAAACTAAAGCTTATAACTCAGCTTTGAAAATTAGCTCATGAATCAAAGGAGATATAAAGTCTAAGCTTCAAAACCCATCTTTATTTACCAGATTTGCAAGAAATCCATCTGGATTTTATTAATATCGGTAGTTATTTTTAAAATCAGATTTTGATTTTCTTTATACTCTTAACCATTCCATTTGCCAGAGACTGCTTTTCTCAGCTACTTATACCATGCCACAACATTTACAACTAAAATACAAATCATAAAATTACCAATAATGGGTTTTGAAGGTATTTTCCCCCTCCAAGTTCACAACATACATATATGAACATTGTAATGAGCCTATTTAAAATATATTTAATACTCAATCTATAAGTAACAGTGAACAGATTCAATAGATTCTTATGAAATACTTTGTGAAGATTAATCTACCTTAAAAATTTTTTTTCTTCATCTGCTGTAAATCACTCTGAAAAGTTTCATTCTAGCTCTCAGATGCATTCATTCATTTGCATTCAACAAAATTTATTGTGCATCTACAGTGGGCAAAATCTTGCAATAGGATTCAGAGAAATGGTCCTTACCCAAGTAGATGGATAGGAAACAAATAATTATATGCCCTGAATGTTGTAAAAGGGGGAATCGACTCACAGTGGGTATGTATTTGTGTGTGGGTGGGGGGCAGACGGATGAGGCCTCCCTGAAATGACTTTAAATCTCTGATTTGAAAGACGAGTAGAAATTCCATTTGTTAAGGGTGAAGGGTTAGAGGGCTGGAAGATAGGAGGAAAATTTTAATGTGGTGTGCATGTGATCCAGAGAACTGTTTATTAAATGGTCTGAGGAAGGCAGGAGAGAACTTGGTTAACTGGGACGGCGGAAAGAGGTTCAGTGTGGCTGGGGCAGTGGGAGCACAGGGCAAGCCAAGGGATGAATGAGGCTGGAGAGACAGGTAGATCAGGAGGGGCCCTGTCATGCCACGCCTGATGGACTTTTATTCCAAGTATCAACCAGAAACACCCAGGAGAAAGGGAAATGACACGGTCAAACTTGGATTTCAAAAATATCTGGCTATCCAGGGAAAACCAGATGGGAAAGGGTGTTGATGCCCTTAGACAAGAGGAGGAGGGTAGCATAGATGATGGCAATTGGGACAATGGGAAACAGACAAAATCAAAAGATATTTATGAACTACAATTGGAAATGACTGGCAACAGATTGAATCTGGAGAATGAAGAAGAGAGATGAGATAACAATCCTAGACTTCTTTCTTCATTAGTGAGGTGGACTACAGCGCCATTTAAAGAAACAGGAAGCAATGGAAGAGAAGTCATTTGGGTGACAGAATGATGATTCCACTTGGGATGTGGTGAGTTTGACAGGCTAGAAGATATCTAAACAGAGTTGAACCAAAAACATTGCAGGGATTATGAGATTATTAAATTAGAACACTGCTGTTAACTCAATTTTTATTTTACTTTGGATCTATGTATTTGCATATCTGAATAGGGGGTAGGTTTTAAAGGGAAATATCTTAGTCTTGCTTCATTTAAAGAGGATACAAAGAATAGCTATATGGAAATTAGTTGGGTTTTTTTTTTTTTCCAATTGTGGCCTCCTAGTTTTATTGTTTATCCCTCTTGTTATTTTCCTTTAACAAAAGACTCATTTTCATATATTTAATATTAATAGACTATGAACTCCAAGGGTGAAGATATTTTTGCTGATTTATTTGCTGTCTATACATAAGCTCCTTAACAGTGTCAAAAATTGACTACATAATAAATGTTGAATAAATGAATGATAAAGATATACAGTATATTTAATTATGGTAGTATAATTACAAAAAGTACCTCAGGGGTAAATGAGAATCTCACCAAATAACTTGATGATGCAACATTTCTAATCCTGTTTTGCAGGGACCTTAGAACTGCAATTAAATTATCAATGCCTATAAACCCTTTGACATCCTCTGAAGAAATTTGGGAATAAAAATGTTTATAATACAAATCTACACATTTTCAGATGATGCTAAAAGTGCTCTGAGAAATATTAAACTTATGATTTAAATCTTCTTAATTTAAAAAAGCCCCCAAATCAAGTTAAATTCATTGTATTACATATTGATGCTTAATCTAGAATACATTATGGGTCAGTATGAAATGTGAATTTCTAATTACAATTAATTAATTTCTAATTAACTGCAAATTGGCTATTGCATTTCACACACAGGTTCTCTACAACTGAGTGAGACTAGTGGTTAGAAGGGAAACACTTCTTAATAACCTTATGGAGTATTATGCACTTATAGTGTATGTTTTCTGAAGGTGATTTCTTAAACTTTTTGAGAAATACTAATACACAAATACCCATGTAAGCATTAAGAACACTAGGGTTATGGTAATATAAACCATTATAATTTTTGTATATTCTTATGTAATAATGTAAAGCTTAAATTGAAAACTGTAAAAATCGTTTTATTAACAAAATTTTCAACAAAATTCACATGATTAAATGGAGCTTATTATTTTGATACTTTATCTCAATCTACCTAATCTGCAATTTTTCTGTCATTTTAGAAGACCATTTACATAGTTGAAAACTAGTTGGTAGCCCACAAAGTAAGACAAAAAACATAGTTTTGGCTTTGGAACAGCTCAGCTGTTTCGTCTCCATTCTTTAATTTTAAATAAAATAAAAATTTGGACTCTCAATTAGAAACACAGCACACTAAAAACAGACATAAAAGGAAATTAATTGTGAAGTTGGAAATGATCCTAAGTTACATACTGTTGAAGGCCAATTTATATCTTGTTTAGAAAAGGGTCACCCTTTTCTAAGGGTGACGCCTACAGCAAATCTCTTGTTATTTACAGAGAATAAAAAAGCACAAGCTCATTTTCTTAATAAGCTTCTTCAGTTCTTCAAATAGTTCTAAGAAATGCCAAAGGCTTGCCTTAGTTAACAAGTACAGATAATCCAAAGTACAGCAGTGTCAGCTAAATAATATTTGATCCCCAAAGATGCCGTTGGTGGGATTTTCATAGCTATAGAAATGTATAAGGTATAAATTTTAGCAATTCTTACAGTTTTGAGTGAGCTTTTATCTTAATTGAAATAGCTGAATAGGAAAAAAATGGCTCCAAAAAAATGGAAATTTGTTTTCTATGTGCTAATTGAGCTTCTAAAGGAATAAACTATTTTCTTCTTTTAAATTAAGTGTAATTTTTTTCTAAAATAAAGAATATATGATAATTGTAGAGATTCAAAAATGGAGAAGAAAAAAAAATTACTCTAAGCTTGGTTACCCAGAGATAGCCACTATTAACATAGTTTTCCCATTCTTTGTTTTGTAAAAAATTTTTAAACATTAACTGTAATCATGCAGTACATGTTAACCATACAGACTAAACTGATTATTTTAAATGTCTATTTTTCTGAGTATAAAAGTAATAGTTGTAGAGAACTTGAAATATACAGATAAAGTCATCAATATTAAAAATAAGTATTATATATTTACTAGTTATAAATGTATTTTTGAGTACTTGTTCTCAGTTCAGAATTGTACATGCAATTTATCTAAGTATAATTTGATGCATCCTGGAGATGTCAGTGCCTGCAAGATTGCATTAAGACAC
The DNA here is from genome assembly GCF_028564815.1 of Eubalaena glacialis. NCBI lineage: Eukaryota > Metazoa > Chordata > Mammalia > Artiodactyla > Balaenidae > Eubalaena > Eubalaena glacialis. The sequence continues at coordinate 93,136,523 of NC_083723.1, read as the reverse complement.
AGTAATTATTTTAGAAAATAATTCATGTAACCAGTGAACAAAGCTGTACCAGTGAGAAAGGAATGGTAGAGTCTGTCTTGAGGAGGAGAAATTACTAACATGGCTGAAAGGAGTTTAGCATAATACTAAGTGAGGCTTTATCACCAAGTGCTATAAAGGTGTGGTGATTTAAAGAATTGAGAGACTCAATTTGACACAGTATTACGGGATATCAGTCCATGTTTTGCCAGCTCCTAATCCATGAACAATTAAATGCTCTGTTTTTCAGCCTTTGTCTGTCTCCTGGTTAGATTTCAAAGAGGGATATTGAACTGAGAGCCAGAATCAGGCACAGAGAGTTCTCCTGTGTGTTTAATAATCACTATTCAGCAACAACTATACATAGGATAACTACTGACCACTTGGCGTGTATAGTGACAGTAGGTTCTTTTAAGGCTAGAAAGATAAATGATATATGCTTGAGGACTGGCCTCAATCATCTTACATTCTCTAGCTGGAGACATAAAACATGAGTAAAAAATAGATAATATAAGACATAAAACATTAATTTTATTCTTAGTCTTTCCTATCCTTTATTATTATAGATCTATGAGAATTGTTTGTAAATATTGTCAAAACGATGCATATTTTGTCTACTGACTGTTTACACATAAAGTACACAACTTATTTGAAATTACTGTGGAAAGTTTCAGAACACTGGACAGTGTGTGTACTTCACTGGTCACATGACATGCATTTCATTGTCTCACCTACAACAGGGATGTTGGTAAGAACAATGGAACGAACCCAAAGGACTACCTTAAAAGCCGTTCTTTGCTCTTCTGATATTCTTACTTGGAATTCTTTACACTTGGAATTGCAGTTTCAGGCCCTCACTCTGCTTTAATCCACTCACACAGAATGTCACTAGATCATGTACCAGAAGTGCCAATTCCATCTTTGGTCCCAGTGACATAAAAAAAATACTACGTGGTGTCACCATTTTTTAAGCATCCTTTTTTAAAACAGCTGTATTAAGGTATAATTTACATACCATAAAATTCACCCAGTTTAAGAGTACAATTTAAGGTACAATTCAGTGTTCTCAGGAAATTTAGAATTGTACAACCACTACCACAATCCAACTTTAGAACATTTCCATCACTCCAAACATTTCCTTTTACCCATTTGCAGTCACAGTTGCTTCCTACTTCTGGTCCCAGGCAACCACTAATATTTGTTTTTATCGATTTGCTTTTTCTGGACATTTCATATAAATGGAATTATAAAATATCTGGCTTCTTTCACTTAGCAAAATGTTTTTGAGGTCCATATATGTTGCAGCCTATATCAGTATTTCATTCCTTTTTATTGCTGACTAGTATTCTGGTTATGTAGTACTTATCCATTCACCAGCTGATGGACATTTGGGTTGAGTCTACTTTTGGTTATTATAGATAATGCTACTACAGATATCTGTATAAATGTCTTTGTGTGTATGTATGTTTTCTTCCTCTTGGGTAAATACAAAAGAGTGGAATTACTGGATTATATAGTACATGTATGTTTAACTTTTTAAGAAGCTGCCAAACTGTTTTCCAAAGCGATTGTGCCATTTCACATTGCCACCAGAACTGTATACAGGTTCTTGTTTCTCCTTATTCTTGCTATTATCTGTCCTCCTTATTACAACAATTTTAATGAGTATGTAGTGAGTGAAGAAGCATAACATACCGGTTACAATTTACACTTCCCTAATGACTAATGATGTTGAGCATCTTAGCATGTGCTTATTTCCCATTCATATATTTTTTGGTAAAATGGCTACTCAAATATTTTATTCATTTTTAAATTGGGTTGTCTGTCTTATTAGTGAGTTGTAAATTTCTTTATATATTCCGTGTTATCACAAATTTTAAAGAACCATATTTTTTATTTGGATAGAATATATTTGAAAGAGATGAATGTATGATCAACTGATAGCAGAGATTCAACTGATAGCAGCCATTTAAAAAAAATCTGTGACTATTTATTTAACAATTGTTGGTGACTCTTGAGCTAGGATTTAAACTGTGCATATGTCAGCTCTTTAATCATTATTGTAACTATCACAGTGACTAGTTTTACTGCTTATACATACATGGATAAAAGCCAGGATACTGGTTGGAGTTAGGATGAATAAAATGATTGATTTTATTTTGGGGCAGTAATCTGCCCAAGCCTCTGTATCTTGCCTTAACATATTTCAATATCAAAGGTCCAATTTTCTAAGAGTTTCTAAGATTATTATTGATCACAATAGAAATTTCTTCATCCCTTCCATCTTTCTTTCCTTCTTCCATTCTTTCTTGCTTCTCAAATTAATTCTCCTCTATAGTTGAGGTGTTACTTAAAATTTCTACCACTATTTTATTGCCACTTTTTTGAAAACATTTCTTAGCATTGTTTGACATATGTTAGACATACATACGTTATCATTCTCTTCAGTTTTATACCATAACTAGACTGCGTCTTCAAATAATAACTTTGTAATGAGAGCATAATTTAACAAAATTGATGAACTGTGATGTTCAAACACTTCAATTTTGGGAACTTCAGGTAGTCAAAGCTCTTAAAGCACTTCTAGCAACTGAAAATGGTGATAAATTATGATTGTAATCATTACTGTTATTTGTTAGCATAGGTAGTACTGGTGAATAGTAGGCCATCAAGCTTAGTCTCTATAGAAGAGCTATGGATGATGCATGGCAAACTCACTAATAAATATTATGACTTCTATGTTAAGGACTTCTAAATTTTATCGACTGCATCACTTGTTTAAAGCCATATAAAAATAAAACCAAATTTAAGTAAATATAATATTTTAGATAGTTATATGAGTTTTAAAATAGATTAATTGAAAGGGTCATTTTCTGTCTCCGAACATACCTCCTCATACAAAATATCTAACACTATGCCAATAACTTAAAACTATGAAATCACTTAATAATAACATAATAAGGACTTTAGGAACAAGTAACTTCCATAGTATGAGGTGGATCACAGAAATCGGTGAAGAGGCTGGCTATATAGAAATTAAATCTAAAGTCTTTGTTCACGTACTACAGTGTCGCCCAAAGGGGGATATGTCTTAATCACAATGATGGAATTTTATTGAGAAAATGATATGCATTGTAAATAAATGTCTTAATTATTTTAGTAACTACGAAATCTCCTATGAAATAATAATGATGGGAATGTACTGTCTTTGATAGGATATAGGGTTTAGGGTTAGAAAGCTTGATTTTGAATCTGACTCTCAATGTGATTTTGGACAGGTGGTTTTTGAGTATCAATATTCTCATCTGTAAAATGGGGATAATAATAGCTACCTACCTCACAGAACTGTCCAAAACACTTTATTAATGTGCTAAAATATTCTGGAAACTGTTAAAAGACATGAATATGAATTTCCCTTGTTATAATTACTTGAAGACAGGTATCTAAGTATGCTGGTAACTTTGGAGGTGAGAAGATCCATTTATTACAAAACAACAATCTTTACTGGACATTTATAACCAAAGTTAAACTATAAAGCTAGTATTACAAAATAATATTTTATGATAATTTTAAAACTAACACAATAATATTTATTGTTGCCATAGTATCACATCTAAATTTAAATACCATGATCATGTCATTTGAGTGGTATTTTCTGTCACGAGTAATGGAATTAATGGTAAATCAACTAGAGGCCTCTGAATTTGAAAACCATTCATATGCAGCTCCAACCTCCAAAATATGTAAAGCTTTAGCTTCTTTATAGGTGAAAAAATTGAAGCTTTGGAAGGTTATGTAACATGCCTTTGTTCACACAGTAAGACTGAGATACTTTAACAACAGCATAAGTTGATTCCAACATAGTAGAATCATGAAATTTTAGAATTTTGAAGGTGGGAGGGATTTTTCAATCTAACCTACTCATTTTGCATGTTAGAAAACTGAGGTCCAAAAAAACAAATTGACTTTTCCAAGGTCATACTGGTACAAGAAAAATTAAATACAAGAGAGTGGATCCCCAGGTCATATGACCTCACAGATAAAAAATAGAATATATTAATTTCTACCAAGGTAATTTGTCTTTTGAAAAGTATTAATTTCACTGAAATAATAACATATTCACATCTTAGATTTCTTCAACTATTTTCACATTAAAAAGAGATATCAAACAACATCTCCTCTTCAGGTCACATGAACACCTCCCGTTTTTGTGTTTTAAAGTTAAGCTGTACTTGCTAGTCTTAATACTCTGGTAGTAAATGGATAGCAACTGATTAGGCTACAAAGGGTGTTTGTTTGATGATTTAAGTATTATATTTTACATTGGGCATCTAAGACCAGAATAATGGAGAGCAATATCTAAAGATCATAAAGATATGTCTTAAAGAGATTTAATTTTGTGTGCACGGCTTTTAAATTCAAATTATTCTTCAGCAACTTTCTCTTTGAAATGAGCTAAATGACATCAGTGGAAAAAATTCTACATAGTGACATTATCCTGACCAACAAAACACCCATATATTCACTTTCTATACCACTCTCTGTTTCAAAAGTAGCTGTAGTAATGAATATATTTTTATTTCACAAACTAAATATTTCTATTTGAGCTTATATATAGGATCCTGTGACTTTAATATAGGCATATAGGTTTTCTCCTCTCTCTGAATTAAGCAGATACGTGACTATCACAGTTTAAAATCTCGTAACACCTCCTACCATATGCCTTATTACTAAAACATAGCACTAATACCTGACTGGTGACACATATCAGTACCTTTCAAGAGGCCCTCGTTTTGCTTTATAGGAGACATGTGAGCAGGAGACTCAACAAAACACATTCAAATTTGGGCCATTTCAGAGAATTAGATTGTGGTTGTACGTAAGATTTCTGAGAGAGCCGTACATAACTAGAATAAGAGAATTGATTCTAGGCCCAAATGAAGCTACAATGCCCCACACTTCACTCCAAGGCCTTGCAGACTAGTGATGGCAAATAGAAATATAATGTGAACCACATATGCAATTCTAAATGCAGTTGTAGCCACATTAAAAAAGATTAAAAAAAAGTGAAATTTATTTTAATAATGTATTTTATTGGGACTTCCCTGGTGGTCCAGTGGTTAAGAATCCGCCTTCCAATGCAGGGAACACAGGTTCAATCCCTGGTCGGGGAACTAAGATCCCACATGCCGTAAGGCAACTAAGCCACGCGCCACAACTAGTGAGCCTGCATGCCACAACTACAGAGTCCTGGTGCTCTGGAGCCCACTCACCACAACTAGAGAGAAGCCGCGCACCGCAACAAAAGATCCTGCATGCCACATCTAAGACCCGACGCAGCCAAAAATAAATAAATAAATAAATAAATATTTAAAATAATAATAATAATAATATATTTTATTTAACCCAATATATTCCAAAACATTATCACTTTAACATGGATCAGTATTAAAATTACTAGTCAGATATTTTACATTCTTCCTTTTGTACTAAGTCTTCTAAATCCAGTGTGTATTTTACATTCATAGTACATCTTATTTCAGAATAGCCACTTTTAGGTGCTCAATAACCACCTGTGATTGGTTACTGGCTACTGAATTGGACTGAGCAGATCTAGAGTATCTATAGAATAGCAGAGGCTCCACCAGAGCAGGCCTGCGCACGTGGTCTATAGGTCTACAGGCACATGGAGTGATATGTAAAGGGAACTATTTCTCTTCCTTCAGGCAGTTTGATCAGGGTACTTGCACACTTGACAATGTAAGGATTATATAAAGAAAAAGCCTTTTATTACCTGGTAATACAGTTGACTCTTTAAAAAAGTGGGTTTGAACTGCGCAGGTCCACTTAGACAGGTATTTTTCAATAGTAAATACCTCAGTACTACATGATCCGTGATTGGTTGAATCCCAGGATTTGGAGCAACCGCAGGGATGGAGGGCTGACCACAAGTTACAGGTGGATTACCTCCGTGGTGTTCAAGAGGCAAGTGTAATTGACCCATAATTGACCAGCCATTCTTATAGCTAATTTTTATTGAGCACTTACCATATAGGACATTCCTTTAATCTATTTAAGTCACTTAATCCTCACAATAGTCTTGTGAAATGGGATCTGTTCTTATCCCCATACTATACAAGATGCCTGCTTGGAAGACCCTGTGGAAGAACTGCAATCAGTTGTTGCAGATATGATTTCTTAACAAAGGAGGAGAAGTAATGCACCCATAATAATAGTAAACTATTAAAAAATGTAATGGTTATCTACATCACGTCCTGCAGGTACACTGGGTAGACTTGGGAAACACTTGCTGCCTCAGTAATATGAATATTTTTAAAAGCTACAAATGTATATTTTAATGTCATATTCTGCATCTCATAATAACACAAGATTTAGGAAATTTAGATGAAAACAAAGAGACACTCAGAATCACACACAAACCACTTCTAATAACAATGTAATACGTATCAATAAACACTGAAAAGCAACCACAATAAGATACCTTCGGTCCACAAACAGTGAATATTATACAAGAGATAAGTGAAAAATCAAAAAGGTCAGTAAATTAAAGATTGATTGCATAGCACTGCATTGTGAGTAATGAATGAGCATGTTTTCATAAAACCAGTTTTCTTCAATAATCAGTCTAAACCTAAGGACCATTTGTGGACGCTATCCTACTAATGTATCAATTCCTGCTCCAAAGGTATAGGAAATAACATGATAAGCTAAAGCTAAACAAAATAATGAATCTGTATTTTCTAATAATTGGCTGCTATTTATCTATATGTTTATTATTTGACAGAGTACAGAAATACCCTCTTTACTCCTACTTTTACCTGATTAATTTCTACTCATTCAAATCCTCAAGCCTTCCTTGACACCTCACCACCATTGTTGTCTCTATTTATGCTCTTAAAGTGACTTTCTTATCTCCTTTGAAGTACTTGTCACAGTTACAATTTTACATTTATGTATGTGATTATTTGGTGTCTATATCCCCTGCTAGATAGTAAGTTTCATGAAGGCAAGAACCTGATATCAGTTTTTGCTACATATTTTATCTGCTAGCGAAGTGCCTAATACCTAGTAGGCACTCATTAAATATTTGTTGAATAGATTAATAAACGTGTTAAGCATTTTATAAGCATAATTTTATTAACCCCTAAAATAATCCTATTAGTTATTTTTCCTTCTAGTTCATAAAGAAAATGAATCCTAGGTTAATTGATTAGCCCAAGACCACCTAGCTATTAATCAGCATTGAACTCAAGTAGTTTAATTCTCGATCATTTTTCAAAACCCCAGACTTGTTTTCTAATTCTTCCCAGTGCTTCGTGGACCATATCCAATTGAAGTATTATTGACTCTACATCTTAAATTTGTTTCCTTTTCGTCTTCTGCACTGCCTGTACCTAGGCCACACTGTGATAAAATTGTCTTTCTAAAGTACGTATCTGCCATCATGTTTCTAACTGAAAAAATCTTCAGTGGCTGTTCAACACCTGAGAATGAAAGTCAAAACTTCTGGGCATAACAAACAAGGTCCTCCAGAATTAGATCTTGCCTACCTAGTCTTTGAATGAGGTGCATCAAAACACTGAATGGTCCCCAATATTTTGTGCTTTTTCACAGCTTCCTGTCTTTGTGTACCCTTTTCCTTCTACCTAGAATCCCTCCTCCCCTTTCTCTGCCCACTGATCCTCCCTTTATCTTCATGACCCAATTAAAATGTCTTTCCTAAAATCTTCCCAGACAAGCCAGGCTGGCTGAATCACTCCCACCTCTTCTCCGAGCCCTCACGGCACATCTACTTCTGTCACAGCATGAATGTCTTCTATACTGAAAGCTGGGAGAATATTTTCATCAGCTTTTTCAACAATTAGTGAAAAGAGACTGGGTCATATTCGTCGAACCTAGTGAATGAAGAGATACAGATTTCTGAATTCTGTATCCACAATTCAACCTGAGGCAATTTCTGTGAGGAGGACATTACTAGAGTGTTTATTTAGTTACAGAGCAGAGTTTTGCATATGAGGTGGGACATTTTGGACACTGTAATAAGAAGGGAGGGAGTGGACTGTCCATGGGCTACGTGAAATTTCAAGGGGCAGCAGAAAGCTTTTTCCTCAAAGTGTACATATTAACTGAAAAGAATGACCTTAGTATTTTATTATTAATAATATTACAAGTAATTTCTAAGGATTGAGTACATACGTCAGAAAACCATTCCAGGAGGTTTTTACAAAATCAGTGAGACAGCTAATACATATTTGTGGAAGGCACTAAAATTTGGAAATACCAGTTAAATAGGGCTTTTTACCAAGAAGCTGTTTTTTACATCCTATTTTTTTCCTTAATGAAACAGGCTGCTCTACTATAAGAAAAGAAAAATTACATAATAAAACTACATCTGATCAGATTTTTATCATAAATTGTCGTTACTAAAACCCTCATCTCTTTATCTCTCTACACAAACAATACAAATTAGGAAAAAAATATATTTAGTGCTAAAGCCACATAGAATGATTTGGACGTGCTTGATTTAATTCAGGTACAACATGCAGGTGAAATTTTATTAATTAATTTTTCTATTATCTGTATCAGTACATGTTTTAATAAATAGGAAATATATATTTTTGAAAAATTAGAAAACCACATTATAACCCTTTTTTTCCTAATGGTAATTATCACCTAAATTTATCATGAAGCATTTCACCTGGTATCTTGCGTCTGCATTGTTCATTTTTCCAATATAGTACACAAAACTAATTATCCCACGTTAGATATGTTTTAGTATGAGTTGAAAAAACACTAAAAGAGAAACACTTCAATTGTTATATTTGAAGTCAGTTGTAATGATTTTGAACACTAATTTATCTTTGCTATTGCTTATCTTCAACCACATAAATATATAAAGAAGAATGTGTGCATTTTAACAATACATAGTAAAGATGTTGTCATGTGAGGATCTCCACATATGACGGAAAAAGCTAGCAATATTATTCTCCATTGAAATCAATGGGAAACTTGATATGGTCCCACAGGATCCTCTTCAGTGCAATTGCTGGTTAAATATGAAGTGCATCATGCCCTCAACACCGGGGACTGTGTTTGGGCACTGCTTTTGTAAACTGTCATTTTAAGCATTCATTACACAATTCCAAATTAGAAATAGTGTATATATTTGATTTTGGTGTATTTTTGTATTATTTATAACATACATATATTTCACACAATAGTTAAAACAAGGTACTAAAAGAATGACTATTAGTTCTCTCAATATTTGTGTTTATATATCTATGCCTTGCTTCTTTTTATTTTTATTTTGCCTTAAGAATGTTAAATTAACTATTAAGTATTCATATGGTATAAGAACCAAATTTCTGTACCTTAACCTCCTACACATATATTAAAAGGGGCTGGGTCAGAAGTATCCTAAAAGTGAGTGGACTATTAAAAATGAGAGCCAAAAAATAATCTGAATCTAGAAGGGGTCAAACATTATGTAAACCCAGAACAAAAATGAAGATTTCTCATTAATCTCAGTTATTTACCTCTTTGCTTCTTTTTCCTTGTAAATCAACAGATAGAGATTTTCTTTTAATATTTTTGATCCCCAAATGGAGATCAGCTAAATTTGATATCCTGGAAAGTTATTCAATAATGATTTTGTAGCAAATACATCTGCTAGACAACACTGAAATGTTGAGAATGAATAAAGAAAAACTAGAGAAACTGCACAACTGCCTCAAGATGGGAATGGTCCCATCTTGATGGGAATGGTCAGTAAATCAAAATTCAGTAATAACACAGAGTACATTTGTGTCTCCATGAGCCACTTCAACAGAGGGATCCAAGGACATTTTTTTTTTTCCCAATACAATCTAGGCTTTACATTTTAAATAGTAACTTCTCTTTGGCCAGATGAATTTAGGGAATCAGTAGCATAATACCATAATTACAAATTTCTGAGACATTTTCTAAGCATTAATTACTAATGTTCACATAACACACATTCTTTAAATTGGGAATGATCACTTAAACATTAATCACATAGGTTTAATACTATTAAATTATTTGCTTTTAATTAACTACCTGACTTGGATCTCATGTATGTATAGATCCATAGTCAAAACACATATATATTTTTAAGAGCAACTTTAATGTTAGCTGCTTTATGTAGTTGGAATATTGCTTTAATAATCTATTTTAAGGCACATTTACACCTAGAGAACCCGTACAGTTCCTTCCTTATACTGTTCTCCAAGACTATCATAAATATAAACTAATGCTAAATTTGGTCATCTATACAAGTGAATTAGTATTTTAAATAATGGCATATTTGAGAAATGGAACACTGGCATGTTAACAATACTTCCATGTGATATACTTTTGGAGAAAGAGCGTCAAGAATTTTTCAACTAATTTTAAGAAACAAATCTGATCCTCTTAGAAAGACCATGAAAGGGTTAGATTTTTGGCAGGTAAGTATCTGTTTCAGTTTAAATTAGATTTTATTCACTTGATATGAAGTGAAAGAGACATTTTCTTTCTGGATTAACAGATCACCTGAACAACGTAAACATTTCGGTCTCTAACATGAACCAGATATATTTTGATTAACTAAATTTATTTAAATGGAATAGGGAACAAATGCTC
>NC_083723.1:93113343-93115843 GCF_028564815.1 Eubalaena glacialis | reverse complement strand
CACTTCCCTTTTGAAACATTAAACTGACACTGGAACTGACTGCACAAGATTGCATTTTCTCTTCCTAAACAACTTGAATTGAAAGGTTACTTAGTGTAACAATATTTACTTGCAGAATTGTGTTGTTACCAAGGGTATAATGGATGGTGGCTATGCAGGTTTACGCAAGAATGAGTGAAGCATGAGGCATTAGCCATGTGTTTGACATGTTTCAAATTGCTATAATCCAGCATTAAACACACCCAGCAATTCATGCCATTTCTTGCAGCCATAATCTTGAATAAAGCGTGCACAACCACTTATTATATAAATTAGTATATGACTCCCTGTTATAGTCACAACAGTGCTTTTGTGTTTATTTTGCATCAAGATGTAGTCTTTTATTTGTACAAATAGCAGGATATAAAGACATAGCTCAATTAGACCTCCTTACTTTATGATAGGGTAGTACTGAATGCTAGACTTGTTGGCTTTATTTTTTCCTCTAAGAGTTATAGGTTCCATTGGTATAAAACTGTACCATGTGAGATAGACATTTGCCAGAGCGATAACAGAAACCTGCATGTACCCTATTCCATATTCACTGCAATGTTCGAAAGTTTGAAACTTGACCTGGGCAAGTACAGTTAGCTGTGTTATTTCAACCACCACCAGGGACACTATTGGTTCTTGTTGCTCACTCAACCTTTTCCCTCTGGTCTTCTCTCTCACCTTTTCCTCTCTCTCCCTCTCTCATCCACTCTACCTCTCTCCCATCCTTCTTCTCTTCCACCCTCTTTTGTATGTATGTATATGTATGCGTATGTATGGATGGATATGGATAGATAGATGATAGCGCTAACTGTATATGTCAAGGATGGCAAGAAGGGAAAAATAACCTCACTTCCCCACCACACTCGCCTGTCCACATACACGGACACTTCATCTTATAATCATGGTGCCTTACTATTCAACCTCATTTTGTTTGGCATCTTACCATTTACTCAAAACAAATGGATGGAAAAAAATGACTTCCTAAAAAACTAAGAATAAATAACAGTACATATAAAAACTTTGTAACTATTTATTTCTATGAACTTTTCTTAAACAAAATTATTTACAGTGACATTAAAAGACATTTTATGTCCAGTACCTGGTTTCTTTCAGTGTCTAATTTATTTAACCAAATAAATGCATTAAATACAAAAGATTCCAAATACGACATCTAAAGAAAAGTGAGCCATAAGATTAAAAAGTAACCATATATTCTTAAATAGTTCTTCATTTTAAGATATCAATATTAAATATTACTAAATATTTCTATGTACAGTCACACAAGAAAGGGTTAAGTATGCGGAAAATCTACATATGTAAGAAGAAATCACATACATTTACCTCAAAATATGAGTTAAATACTGATTTTGAAAACTTGACTGTGATGTAAAACTTCTGAAAGGAACTAGCATTTAAATAATAACTTCTGTGCTCTGGTGGAATTAATTCATCATGGACACCAGGCATAGTGCATCTGAAATCTAGTACTGCTTTGCTAAAAGTATTTAATGCTAAGATTGCCTAATAAATCAAAATGCCAAATATGAAGGACATAGTTGAATGTGTAAGAACAGAAAATGAACAAGCACATGAATATTTTTAATTTTAAAAAACGTAACAGGGAGTCCTTTACAACATGATTTAGATAAGGATATCTGTTGTTATAGCAAGTGATATTATCTTTATTATAATAAGTGATATGACCTTAAGTAAGTGAAAATTAAGTTGGGTATAAAGTATTTGCCACTGCTTTTCACTTGCTTAAACAACATGCCTAAAATGCTATTCACAAACTAAGGTCACCTTTCTGGGAAAAAAAGAACAAAAAACCTTTAATTAGTAAAAATTCAAATATTCATTCAAAAAGGTTAATATGCCAAACATCCAAAGTTGTAGGGCATTTCAACATGGTATTTTTAAAAAATAATGGCCATGACTACCTTTAGCAAACAGAATACTCTTAGATCTTCAAGAATGACAAACATCTGGGAAACATAAGAGTAGAACAAATAAAAATCTTATCTTTCACTTCAATCAGCTATTAATTAATTCAGTAATTCAGTATGTTATGTTTTGCTCCAGGATTATAATTAAACTAAGATTTAAAACACAAGCAACAAAACACAAGTATTTCATTATGAAAACAGCATAAAATACTAAAATTGTTTCACCTCTATGCTATTTCAGTTAAATATAGTACAGCAGCAAATCTGAAAGAATGGTAGCTATACAGATGTATTTTACTGAGACATTATGCTTCTGCATCTTATAGTTCAATAAGCCCCATTCACAATATAATTGGAAGGGATTTGATAATACTGATGATTCTGGTGAACTAATTATTTCCATATATTATTTCAAAACTATATTTGTACGTTAATCTTTATATTAAATCTTCTTTAACTCTCACACATTCTTATGATTACCATATGTAGCATCTATTTCTCAAGCAGGTGAAAATCTATAC